>NC_048582.1:8415541-8588041 GCF_013265735.2 Oncorhynchus mykiss | reverse complement strand
CAGGCCTGGGGGTCATAGACTGTCACTGTTTACACAACACCAGTGAGTTCTACCCTGTTGTCGTCACAGCCCTGTAGGGACCATGATTCCCAGGCCTGGGGGTCATAGACTGTCACTGTTTACACAACACCAGTGAGTTCTACCCTGATGTTGTCGTCACAGCCCTGTAGGGACCATGATTCCCAGGCCTGGGGGTCATAGACTGTCACTGTTTACACAACACCAGTGAGTTCTACCCTGATGTTGTCGTCACAGCCCTGTAGGGACCATGATTCCCAGGCCTGGGGGTCATAGACTGTCACTGTTTACACAACACCAGTGAGTTCTACCCTGTTGTCGTCACAGCCCTGTAGGGACCATGATTCCCAGGCCTGGGGGTCATAGACTGTCACTGTTTACACAACACCAGTGAGTTCTACCCTGATGTTGTCGTCACAGCCCTGTAGGGACCATGATTCCCAGGCGTGGGGGTCATAGACTGTCACTGTTTACACAACACCAGTGAGTTCTACCCTGATGTTGTCGTCACAGCCCTGTAGGGACCATGATTCCCAGGCCTGGGAGTCATAGACTGTCTGTGTCTGTTTACACAACACCAGTGAGTTCTACCCTGATGTTGTCGTCACAGCCCTGTAGGGACCATGATTCCCAGGCCTGGGGGTCATAGACTGTCACTGTTTACACAACACCAGTGAGTTCTACCCTGATGTTGTCGTCACAGCCCTGTAGGGACCATGATTCCCAGGCCTGGGAGTCATAGACTGTCTGTGTCTGTTTACACAACACCAGTGAGTTCTACCCTGATGTTGTCGTCACAGCCCTGTAGGGACCATGATTCCCAGGCCTGGGGGTCATAGACTGTCACTGTTTACACAACACCAGTGAGTTCTACCCTGATGTTGTCGTCACAGCCCTGTAGGGACCATGATTCCCAGGCCTGGGAGTCATAGACTGTCTGTGTCTGTTTACACAACACCAGTGAGTTCTACCCTGATGTTGTCGTCACAGCCCTGTAGGGACCATGATTCCCAGGCCTGGGGGTCATAGACTGTCACTGTTTACACAACACCAGTGAGTTCTACCCTGATGTTGTCGTCACAGCCCTGTAGGGACCATGATTCCCAGGCCTGGGGCTCATAGACTGTCACTGTTTACACAACACCAGTGAGTTCTACCCTGATGTTGTCGTCACAGCCCTGTAGGGACCATGATTCCCAGGCCTGGGGGTCATAGACTGTCACTGTTTACACAACACCAGTGAGTTCCAGAACCCTGATGTTGTCGTCACAGCCCTGTAGGGACCATGATTCCCAGGCCTGGGGGTCATAGACTGTCACTGTTTACACAACACCAGTGAGTTCTACCCTGATGTTGTCGTCACAGCCCTGTAGGGACCATGATTCCCAGGCGTGGGGGTCATAGACTGTCACTGTTTACACAACACCAGTGAGTTCTACCCTGATGTTGTCGTCACAGCCCTGTAGGGACCATGATTCCCAGGCCTGGGGCTCATAGACTGTCACTGTTTACACAACACCAGTGAGTTCTACCCTGATGTTGTCGTCACAGCCCTGTAGGGACCATGATTCCCAGGCCTGGGGGTCATAGACTGTCACTGTTTACACAACACCAGTGAGTTCTACCCTGATGTTGTCGTCACAGCCCTGTAGGGACCATGATTCCCAGGCCTGGGGGTCATAGACTGTCACTGTTTACACAACACCAGTGAGTTCTACCCTGATGTTGTCGTCACAGCCCTGTAGGGACCATGATTCCCAGGCCTGGGGGTCATAGACTGTCACTGTTTACACAACACCAGTGAGTTCTACCCTGATGTTGTCGTCACAGCCCTGTAGGGACCATGATTCCCAGGCCTGGGGGTCATAGACTGTCACTGTTTACACAACACCAGTGAGTTCTACCCTGATGTTGTCGTCACAGCCCTGTAGGGACCATGATTCCCAGGCCTGGGGGTCATAGACTGTCACTGTTTACACAACACCAGTGAGTTCTACCCTGATGTTGTCGTCACAGCCCTGTAGGGACCATGATTCCCAGGCCTGGGGGTCATAGACTGTCACTGTTTACACAACACCAGTGAGTTCTACCCTGATGTTGTCGTCACAGCCCTGTAGGGACCATGATTCCCAGGCCTGGGGGTCATAGACTGTCACTGTTTACACAACACCAGTGAGTTCTACCCTGATGTTGTCGTCACAGCCCTGTAGGGACCATGATTCCCAGGCCTGGGGCTCATAGACTGTCACTGTTTACACAACACCAGTGAGTTCTACCCTGATGTTGTCGTCACAGCCCTGTAGGGACCATGATTCCCAGGCCTGGGGGTCATAGACTGTCACTGTTTACACAACACCAGTGAGTTCTACCCTGATGTTGTCGTCACAGCCCTGTAGGGACCATGATTCCCAGGCCTGGGAGTCATAGACTGTCTGTGTCTGTTTACACAACACCAGTGAGTTCTACCCTGATGTTGTCGTCACAGCCCTGTAGGGACCATGATTCCCAGGCGTGGGGGTCATAGACTGTCACTGTTTACACAACACCAGTGAGTTCTACCCTGATGTTGTCGTCACAGCCCTGTAGGGACCATGATTCCCAGGCGTGGAGGTCATAGACTGTCACTGTTTACACAACACCAGTGAGTTCTACCCTGATGTTGTCGTCACAGCCCTGTAGAGACCATGATTCCCAGGCGTGGGGGTCATAGACTGTCACTGTTTACACAACACCAGTGAGTTCTACCCTGATGTTGTCGTCACAGCCCTGTAGAGACCATGATTCCCAGGCGTGGGGGTCATAGACTGTCACTGTTTACACAACACCAGTGAGTTCCACCCTGTATCTGCAGGTAACCTAGCGGTTCAGAGCATTGGGCCAGTAACCGAAAGGTTCCAATCCTCGAGCGGACGAGGTGAAAAATCTGTCGATCTGCCCTTGAGCAAGGCACTTAACCCAAATTGCTCCTGTAAGTCACTCTGGATCAGAGCGTCGGCTAAATGAATAAAATGTAGATGCCCTGTGTGTGTTTGGCTCTGAGTGCAGAACGCCAGATACATGTTAGTGTTGTGTACATGTGTGCTTTCCCCTCAAGTCTATACATGTTAGTGTTGTGTACATGTGTGCTTTCCCCTCAAGTCTATACATGTTAGTGTTGTGTACATGTGTGCTTTCCCCTCAAGTCTATACATGTTGAACCAGCCACTGGCAGTGATACCACTCACACTTGAAATGGCTTGTGTTTTCACTAGAACAGACTGTGTAGAAACTCAAAGGGAAGGGATCACTGTCGCTTCCTCTCTTTCCAACCAAGGAGAGAGGAGGTTCAGCAACACTGAATGTGGAATTTATTTCATTACTTTTTTATGAACCAATTACTTTTTAGCAATAAAGACGCTTTAAAATAAAAAATATTTTTTTGATTCCATTGTTCTCCAAGTGTTGCTGAATCTCATCTCCAATTATGTAGAAACTCGAAACAGAAGTTTGTAAAATGCACACACACACACACACACACTGTTTTTATTTTAAGCCAGTTTCACGCGTTTCTCAGCTCGATGGCAGTGAGGTGAGAGGAAGGGTATAGGTGTCGTCTGCTGTTATCTGATACGTGATCAAGTGTGATCACATCTTCTAATTTGAGAAGTCTCCCACTCGCAGAAGCATCATCATCACCCATTAACAGGAAAAAGACTAAAATAAGGAGCTGCATGCTGCCGTGATGAACTACAGCTGTGAGAACGGGGAGAGAGACCGAGGGGGAGGCGGAGGGCTGGAGACACGACTAATCCAATCAAATCCAAATGAAATCAATGACATCACTGCGACAGGTGTATTAGAACACTAAATTGTTCTTCCTGTATATGGGTACTGTCTGTGTGGAGTGGAATTGACTAAATGTCAAATCAAATGTTATTGGTCACATACACGTGTTTATCAGATGTTATTGCTGGTGTAGAGAAATGCTTGTGCTTCTAGCTCCAACAGTGCAGTAATATCTAACAAGTAATAACTACCAATTACACAACATATTCCCAATACACACACATCTAGTAAAGGAATGGAATTAAACATATACAAATATATGGACATGCAATGTGAGAGTGGTATAGAATAAGGTATAGGATACAGTATATACATATGAGATGGGTATGCAAGATATGTAGACATTATTAAAGTAACTAGTGTTCTATTTATTAAAGTGGCCAGTGTTCTATTTATTAAAGTGGCCAGTGTTCTATTTATTAAAGTGGCCAGTGTTCTATTTATTAAAGTGACCAGTGTTCTATTTATTAAAGTGGCTAGTGTTCTATTTATTAAAGTGGCCAGTGTTCTATTTATTAAAGTGACCAGTGTTCTATTTATTAAAGTGGCCAGTGTTCTATTTATTAAAGTGGCCAGTGTTCTATTTATTAAAGTGGCCAGTGTTCTATTTATTAAAGTGGCCAGTGTTCTATTTATTAAAGTGGCCAGTGTTCTATTTATTAAAGTGGCCAGTGTTCTATTTATTAAAGTGACCAGTGTTCTATTTATTAAAGTGGCTAGTGTTCTATTTATTAAAGTGGCCAGTGTTCTATTTATTAAAGTGGCCAGTGTTCTATTTATTAAAGTGGCCAGTGTTCTATTTATTAAAGTGGCCAGTGTTCTATTTATTAAAGTGGCCAGTGTTCTATTTATTAAAGTGGCCAGTGTTCTATTTATTAAAGTGGCCAGTGTTCTATTTATTAAAGTGGCCAGTGTTCTATTTATTAAAGTGGCCAGTGTTCTATTTATTAAAGTGACCAGTGTTCTATTTATTAAAGTGGCTAGTGTTCTATTTATTAAAGTGGCCAGTGTTCTATTTATTAAAGTGGCCAGTGTTCTATTTATTAAAGTGGCCAGTGTTCTATTTATTAAAGTGGCCAGTGTTCTATTTATTAAAGTGGCCAGTGTTCTATTTATTAAAGTGGCCAGTGTTCTATTTATTAAAGTGGCCAGTGATTTCAAGTCTATGTATATAGGCAGCAGCCTCTCAAGGTTAGTGATGCTGGTTAACAGTCTGATGGCCTTGAGATAGAAGCTGTTTTTCAGTCTCTCGGTCCCAGCTTTGATGCACCTGTACTGACGTCGCCTTCTGGATGATAGCGGGGTGAACAGGCAGTGGCTCGGGTGGTTGTTGCCCTTGATGATCTTTTTGGTCTTCCTATGACATTGGGTGCTGTAGGTGTCCTGGAGGACAGGTAGTTTGCCCCCCGGTGATGTGTTGGGCAGACCGCACTACCCTCTGGAGAGCCCTGCGGTTGTGGGCGGTGCGGTTGCCGTACCAGGCGGTGATACAGCCCGACAGGATGCTCTCGATTGTGCATCTGTAAAAGTTTGAGGGTTTTAGGTGACAAGCCACATTTTCTTCACCACACTGTCTGTGTGAGTGGACCATTTCAGCTTGTCAGTGACGTGTACACCGATGTATTAGTAAATTGTTGTTTTTCTATACAGCAATGCTATAGGATGTTGCTGTCGTTTTAGTGGTGGGTTCAGAGGTCAAGGTTTTAATCAGCGCTGACATTTACTTCTCTCCCTATCTCCTCTCTCTCTCAGGCCAGTTACATCCATATCATTGGCAGTGTCCCATCAGTAATGACCACGCTCTCTCCCCATCTCCCTCTCTCCCCATCTCTCTCCCACCCCCCTCTCTCTCAGGCCAGTTACATCCGTATCGATGGCAGTGTCCCATCAGTAATGACCACGCTCTCTCCCCATCTCCCTCTCTCCCCCTCTCTCAGGCCAGTTACATCCGTATCGATGGCAGTGTTCCGTCCTCAGAGCGTATCCACTTGGTTCACCAGTTCCAGAATGACCCTGAGACGCGCGTGGCCGTCCTAAGCATACAGGCAGCTGGGCAGGTACTGCACGTACAGACCATAGAAACACTGATGACACTGATTATATTTCTACAGTACATACCCTCTACTGGGCATATACATCCACCACGTGTCCTAATTCCAGTCCCAGTAACACTGTATACATCCACCATGTGTCCTAATTCCAGTCCCAGTGACACTATACATCCACCATGTGTCCTAATTCCAGTCCCAGTAACACTATACATCCACCATGTGTCCTAATTCCAGTCCCAGTAACCCTGTATACATCCACCATGTGTCCTAATTCCAGTCCCAGTAACACTATACATCCACCATGTGTCCTAATTCCAGTCCCAGTAACACTATACATCCACCATGTGTCCTAATTCCAGTCCCAGTAACCCTGTATACATCCACCATGTGTCCTAATTCCAGTCCCAGTAACACTATACATCCACCATGTGTCCTAATTCCAGTCCCAGTAACCCTGTATACATCCACCATGTGTCCTAATTCCAGTTCCAGTTACACTACACATCCACCACGTGTCCTAATTCCAGTCCCAGTAACACTGTATACATCCACCACGTGTCCTAATTCCAGTCCCTGTATACATCCACCATGTGTCCTAATTCCAGTCCCTGTAACACTGTATACATCCACCATGTGTCCTAATTCCAGTCCCAGTAACACTATACATCCACCACGTGTCCTAATTCCAGTCCCTGTATACATCCACCATGTGTCCTAATTCCAGTCCCAGTAACACTGTATACATCCACCATGTGTCCTAATTCCAGTCCCAGTAACACTATACATCCACCACGTGTCCTAATTCCAGTCCCTGTATACATCCACCATGTGTCCTAATTCCAGTCCCAGTAACACTATACATCCACCATGTGTCCTGTTTCCAGTCCCAGTAACACTGTATACATCCACCATGTGTCCTAATTCCAGTCCCAGTAACACTGTATACATCCACCACGTGTCCTAATTCCAGTCCCAGTAACACTATACATCCACCATGTGTCCTGTTTCCAGTCCCAGTAACACTGTATACATCCACCACGTGTCCTAATTCCAGTCCCAGTAACACTGTATACATCCACCACGTGTCCTAATTCCAGTCCCAGTAACACTATACATCCACCATGTGTCCTAATTCCAGTCCCAGTAACACTGTATACATCCACCATGTGTCCTAATTCCAGTCCCAGTAACACTGTATACATCCACCATGTGTCCTAATTCCAGTCCCAGTAACACTATACATCCACCATGTGTCCTAATTCCAGTCCCAGTAACACTGTATACATCCACCACGTGTCCTAATTCCAGTCCCTGTATACATCCACCACGTGTCCTAATTCCAGTCCCTGTATACATCCACCATGTGTCCCAATTCCAGTCCCTGTATACATCCACCACGTGTCCTAATTCCAGTCCCAGTAACACTATACATCCACCATGTGTCCTGTTTCCAGTCCCAGTAACACTGTATACATCCACCATGTGTCCTAATTCCAGTCCCTGTATACATCCACCATGTGTCCTAATTCCAGTCCCTGTAACACTGTATACATCCACCATGTGTCCTAATTCCAGTCCCAGTAACACTATACATCCACCACGTGTCCTAATTCCAGTCCCAGTAACACTGTATACATCCACCATGTGTCCTAATTCCAGTCCCAGTAACACTATACATCCACCATGTGTCCTAATTCCAGTCCCAGTAACACTGTATACATCCACCATGTGTCCTAATTCCAGTCCCAGTAACCCTGTATACATCCACCACGTGTCCTAATTCCAGTCCCTGTATACATCCACCATGTGTCCTAATTCCAGTCCCTGTAACACTGTATACATCCACCATGTGTCCTAATTCCAGTCCCTGTAACACTGTATACATCCACCATGTGTCCTAATTCCAGTCCCAGTAACACTGTATACATCCACCACGTGTCCTAATTCCAGTCCCAGTAACACTGTATACATCCACCATGTGTCCTAATTCCAGTCCCAGTAACACTATACATCCACCATGTGTCCTAATTCCAGTCCCAGTAACACTATACATCCACCACGTGTCCTAATTCCAGTCCCTGTATACATCCACCATGTGTCCTAATTCCAGTCCCAGTAACACTGTATACATCCACCACGTGTCCTAATTCCAGTCCCTGTATACATCCACCACGTGTCCTAATTCCAGTCCCTGTATACATCCACCATGTGTCCTAATTCCAGTCCCAGTAACACTGTATACATCCACCATGTGTCCTAATTCCAGTCCCTGTATACATCCACCACGTGTCCTAATTCCAGTCCCAGTAACACTGTATACATCCACCACGTGTCCTAATTCCAGTCCCTGTATACATCCACCACGTGTCCTAATTCCAGTCCCAGTAACACTATACATCCACCACGTGTCCTAATTCCAGTCCCTGTATACATCCACCATGTGTCCTAATTCCAGTCCCAGTAACACTGTATACATCCACCACGTGTCCTAATTCCAGTCCCTGTATACATCCACCACGTGTCCTAATTCCAGTCCCTGTATACATCCACCATGTGTCCTAATTCCAGTCCCAGTAACACTGTATACATCCACCATGTGTCCTAATTCCAGTCCCTGTATACATCCACCACGTGTCCTAATTCCAGTCCCTGTATACATCCACCATGTGTCCTAATTCCAGTCCCAGTAACACTGTATACATCCACCACGTGTCCTAATTCCAGTCCCTGTATACATCCACCATGTGTCCTAATTCCAGTCCCTGTATACATCCACCACGTGTCCTAATTCCAGTCCCTGTATACATCCACCACGTGTCCTAATTCCAGTCCCTGTATACATCCACCACGTGTCCTAATTCCAGTCCCTGTATACATCCACCACGTGTCCTAATTCCAGTCCCTGTATACACCCACCATGTGTCCTAATTCCAGTCCCTGTATACATCCACCACGTGTCCTAATTCCAGTCCCTGTATACATCCACCATGTGTCCTAATTCCAGTCCCAGTAACACTGTATACATCCACCACGTGTCCTAATTCCAGTCCCTGTATACATCCACCATGTGTCCTAATTCCAGTCCCTGTATACATCCACCACGTGTCCTAATTCCAGTCCCTGTATACATCCACCACGTGTCCTAATTCCAGTCCCTGTATACATCCACCACGTGTCCTAATTCCAGTCCCTGTATACATCCACCATGTGTCCTAATTCCAGTCCCTGTATACATCCACCATGTGTCCTAATTCCAGTCCCTGTATACATCCACCATGTGTCCTAATTCCAGTCCCTGTATACATCCACGATGTGTCCTAATTCCAGTCCCTGTATACATCCACCACGTGTCCTAATTCCAGTCCCTGTATACATCCACCATGTGTCCTAATTCCAGTCCCTGTATACATCCACCACGTGTCCTAATTCCAGTCCCTGTATACATCCACCATGTGTCCTAATTCCAGTCCCTGTATACATCCACCATGTGTCCTAATTCCAGTCCCTGTATACATCCACCACGTGTCCTAATTCCAGTCCCTGTATACATCCACCATGTGTCCTAATTCCAGTCCCTGTATACATCCACCATGTGTCCTAATTCCAGTCCCTGTATACATCCACCATGTGTCCTAATTCCAGTCCCTGTATACATCCACCACGTGTCCTAATTCCAGTCCCTGTATACATCCACCATGTGTCCTAATTCCAGTCACTGTATACATCCACCATGTGTCCTAATTCCAGTCCCTGTATACATCCACCATGTGTCCTAATTCCAGTCCCTGTATACATCCACCACGTGTCCTAATTCCAGTCCCTGTATACATCCACCATGTGTCCTAATTCCAGTCACTGTATACATCCACCATGTGTCCTAATTCCAGTCCCAGTAACAGTTTTTGATTGATATCTTCCAAGACCTGTTCCAGTTTATTTGTTATATGTAATAAATAGATAGGAAGTATTTCTTTCCAGAGCTCTGAAATTAAAACGAGCATTAAAAACAGTGAGAAAGTTCTTGACGTTCTTGACTAATGGCCTAAACTCACTAAAGGCGAGCATGCGAAGCGTGTGTGTGAAATGTATTTTCAAATCTGTTGTTTTGAATTCTAATGACCCAACCGAAGCGGGGCGGGCAGGTTGTCCTCTTTGACGCCTCACTCAATTAAAACGTGTCTCTATTTTTGTGTTGTATCGCTAGAGATGTATTCACACAAAACAATACCAACTTTTTTCCCGAGCTCATTTGAATTGGAAGAGGTAGCTAAGGGTTGAGGCTTTACTATACACGCTAAATTAGACCAATTCATCCACTTATGGAAACAACATCGCTATCTGCTGATTGGAGGTCTGGTCCTCTGTAGCTCAGTTGGTATAGCATGGTGCTCCTTCCTGTAGCTCAGTTGGTAGAGCATGGTACTCCTTCCTGTAGCTCAGTTGGTAGAGCATGGCGCTCCTTCCTGTAGCTCAGTTGGTAGAGCATGGCGCTCCTTCCTGTAGCTCAGTTGGTAGAGCATGGCGCTCCTTCCTGTAGCTCAGTTGGTAGAGCATGGCGCTCCTTCCTGTAGCTCAGTTGGTAGAGCATGGCGCTTCTTCCTGTAACTCAGTTGGTAGAGCATGGCGCTCCTTCCTGTAGCTCAGTTGGTAGAGCATGGCGCTCCTTCCTGTAGCTCAGTTGGTAGAGCATGGCGCTCCTTCCTGTAGCTCAGTTGGTAGAGCATGGCGCTCCTTCCTGTAGCTCAGTTGGTAGAGCATGGCGCTCCTTCCTGTAGCTCAGTTGGTAGAGCATGGCGCTCCTTCCTGTAGCTCAGTTGGTAGAGCATGGCGCTCCTTCCTGTAGCTCAGTTGGTAGAGCATGGCGCTCCTTCCTGTAGCTCAGTTGGTAGAGCATGGCGCTCCTCTAGCTCAGTTGGTAGAGCATGGCGCTCCTTCCTGTAGCTCAGTTGGTAGAGCATGGCGCTCCTTCCTGTAGCTCAGTTGGTAGAGCATGGCGCTTGTAAAGCCAGGGTGGTGGGTTCCATTCCCGTGACCACCCATATGTCAAATGTGTGCATGACTGTGAGATAAAAGCGTAGATGATATTAGAATATTATAATATTATAATTATAATTATTATTATTATACCTTAGCTAAATACATTAAACTCAGTTTTTCACAATTGCTGACATTTAATCCTTGTAAAAATTCCCTGTTTTAGGTCAGTTAGGATCACCACTTTATTTTAAGAATGTGAAATGTCAGAATAATAGTAGAGATAATGATTTATTTCAGCTTTTATATCTTTCATAAAATTCCCAGTGGGTCAGAAGTTCACATACACTCAATTAGTATTTGGTAGCATTGCCTTTAAATTGTTTGACTTGGGTCAAACACTTCAGGTAGCCTTCCAAAAGCTTCCCACAATAAGTTGGGTGAATTTTTGCCCGTTCCTCCTGACAGAGCTGGTATAACTGAGTTAGGTTTGTAGGCCTCCTTGCTCGCACAAGCTTTTTCAGTTCTGCCCACAAATGTTCTATTGGATTGAGGTCAGAGCTTTGTGAAGGCCACTCCAATACCTTGACTTTGTTGTCCTTAAGCCATTTTGCCACAACTTTGGAAGTATGTTTGGGGTTATTGTCCATTTGGAAGACGATATTTGTCCCAATGTGCAGTTGCAAACCGTAGTTTGGCTTTTTTATGGAGGTTTTGGAGCAGTGGCTTCTTCCTTGCTGAGTGGCCTTTCAGGTTATGTTGATATAGGACTTGTTTTACTGTGGATACAGATACTTTTGTAGCTGATTCCTCCAGCATCTTCACAGGGTCCTTTTGTTCTGGGATTGATTTGCACTTTGGAAATTGCTTTTGGAAATTGCTCCCAAGGATGAACCAGACTTGTGGAGGTCTCCAATGTTTTTTTCTGAGATCTTGGCTGATTTATTTTTATTTTCCCATGATGTCAAGCAAAGAGGCACTGAGTTTGAAGGTAGGCCTTGAAATACATCCACAGGTACACCTCCAATTGACTCAAATGATGTCAATTAGCCTATCTGAAGCTTCTAAAGCCATGACATTTTCTGGAATTTTCCAAGCTGTTTAGAGGCACAGTCAACTTACTGGAATTGTGATACAGTGAATTATAAGGGAAATAATCTGTCTGTAAACAATTGTAAGAAAAATTGTCCTAACCGAATTGCCAAAACTATACTATGTGTTAACAAGAAATTTGTGGAGTGGTTGAAAAACAAGTTTTAATGACTCCAACCTAAGTGTATGTAAACTTCCGACTTCAACTATATGTACTATCCTGCTAGCATACAGTCACTGCTCTGCCTGTTCCCGTACTGTTCACCCTCCTCGCTCTGCCTGTTCCCGTACTGTTCACCCACCTCGCTCTGCCTGTTCCCGTACTGTTCACCCTCCTCGCTCTGCCTGTTCCCGTACTGTTCACCCTCCTCGCTCTGCCTGTTCCCGTACTGTTCACCCTCACTGCTCTGCCTGTTCCCGTACTGTTCACCCTCCTCGCTCTGCCTGTTCCCGTACTGTTCACCCTCACTGCTCTGCCTGTTCCCGTACTGTTCACCCTCACTGCTCTGCCTGTTCCCGTACTGTTCACACGCCTCGCTCTGCCTGTTTTCGTACTGTTCACCCTCACTGCTCTGCCTGTTCCCGTACTGTTCACCCTCCTCGCTCTGCCTGTTCCCGTACTGGTCACCCTCACTGCTCTGCCTGTTCCCGTACTGTTCACCCGCCTCGCTCTGCCTGTTCCCGTACTGTTCACCCTCCTCGCTCTGCCTGTTCCCGTACTGTTCACCCTCCTCGCTCTGCCTGTTCCCGTACTGTTCACCCTCCTCGCTCTGCCTGTTCCCGTACTGGTCACCCTCACTGCTCTGCCTGTTCCCGTACTGTTCACCCGCCTCGCTCTGCCTGTTCCCGTACTGTTCACCCTCACTGCTCTGCCTGTTCCCGTACTGTTCACCCTCCTCGCTCTGCCTGTTCCCGTACTGTTCACCCTCCTCGCTCTGCCTGTTCCCGTACTGTTCACCCTCACTGCTCTGCCTGTTCCCGTACTGTTCACCCGCCTCGCTCTGCCTGTTCCCGTAATGTTCACCTGCCTCGCTCTGCCTGTTCCCGTACTGTTCACCCGCCTCGCTCTGCTTTCTCCGCCTGTCTGCTTCCGGAGAGTTCTTCCCTTAAGTGAGTGTGTCCTGTGTGTTCTGTGGTGTCCAGGGCCTGACGTTCACAGCGGCCACTCACGTGGTGTTTGCTGAGCTGTACTGGAACCCTGGCCATGTGAAGCAGGCTGAGGACCGGGCGCACCGCATCGGACAGACCGCCTCCGTCCACGTGCATTACCTCATCGCCAAGGGAACCTTCGACACCGTCATGTGGGGCATGCTCAACAGGAAGGTGTGTGTGTGTGTGTGTGTTTCGTTTTAACTGGAAGGTAGGTACTTTTCATAGAAGTACCAGTCAAAAGTTGAAAGTTGACACACCTACGTATCCAAGGGTTTTTCTTTATTTTTACTATTTTCTACGTTGTTAGAATAATAGTGGACATCAAAACTATGAAACAACACATGGAATCATGTAGTAGCCAAAAAAGTGTTAAACAAATCAATATCTATTTTAGATTCTTCAAAGTAGTCACCCATTTGCCTTGATGACAGCTTTGCACACTCTCGGCATTCTCTCAACCAGCTACATGAGGAATGCTTTTCCAACTGTCTTGAAGGAGTTCCCACATATGCTGAGCACTTGTTGGCTGCTTTTCCTTCACTCTGCGGTCCAACTCATCCCAAACCATCTCAATTGGGTTGAGGTCGGGTGATTGTGGAGGCCAGGTCATCTGATACAGTACTCCATCACTCTCCTTGGTCAAATAGCATTGTTGGGTCTTTGTCCTGTTGAAAAACAAATGATAGTCCCACTAAGCGCAAACCAGATGGGATGGCGTATCGCTGCAGAATGCTGTGGTATCCATGCTGGTTCAGTGTGCTTTGAATTCTAAATGAATCACTGACAGTATCACCATCACACCACCTCCTCCATGCTTCACCGGTCATGTTCATTGCTTGTGTTTCTTGGCCCGAGCAAGTCTCTTCTTCTTATTGGTGTCCTTTAGTAGTGGTTTCTTTGCATCAATCTGACCATGAATGCCTGATTCTGTCCTCTGAACAGTTGATGTTGAGATGTGTCTGTTAGTTGAACTCTTTGAAGCATTTATTTGGGCTGCAATCTGATGTGCAGTTATCTCTAATGAACTTATCCTCTGCAGCAGTCTTCCTTTCCTGTGGCGGTCCTCTTGAGATCCAGTTTCATCAAAGCGCTTGATGGTTTTTGCGACTGTGCTTGAAGAAATATTCAATGTTCTTGAAATGTTCCCGTATTGACTGACCTTCATGTCTTAAAGTAATGACGCACTGTCGTTTCTCTTTGCTTATTTGGTCTGTTTTTGCCATAATATGGACTTGGTCTTTAACCAAATAGGGCTATCTTCTGTATACCCACCCCTACCATGTCACAACACAACTGATTGGCTCAAATGCATTAAGAAGGAAATAAAATCCACAAATGTAACTTTTAACAAGGCACACCTGTTAATTGAAATGCATTCCAGGTGTCAACCTCATGAAGGCTGGTTGAGAGAATGCCAAGAGTGTGCAACCCTGTCATCAAGGCGAAGGGTGGCTACTTTGAAGAATCTCAAGTCTAAAATATATTTTGATTTGTTTTTTGGTTACTACATTATTCCATATGTGTTATTTCATAGTTTTGATGTATTCACTATTATTCTACAATATAGAAAATAGTACAAACACAGAAAAACCCTTGAATGAGTAGGTGTGTCCAAACTTTTGACTGGTACTGTAGATTTACTTAAAGGGACAGCACAAAGCCCCCGAGACCACCTTGTCATTTTGACTGGAACACAGTGGGTTGAATGGCAGGTACACTCAATATATCTGTAATTCTATGGTACTAATATCCACTGCAGGACCACCGTTTCCAATGAACTGGATTTGAATCAATCAATCAATCAAAACATTTTTTTTAAAGATGCATTACAGATGTATCAGAGTGAGGTTGTTGATCTTGGTGTTTATTTGTTGTTTACTGACCTTGTTGTTGTTAATTATGCTGCAAAGAACAGAGCAGTTTATGGTCACATTCATCTAGTGCACATTGTAGCAAAACAAGTGTTTCTTATTGGACAAGTCCTGATTGCGCCTCCCTGATTTAGTCCATTTTCTGCCATTAAGTGCTTAAAAGGAAAATGCTTTTTATCTTTGAGTGGAGTATCCCTGTACGTGTTGTTCTGATAGGAGACTGTGTGTGTGTTGTTGTTGACAGGAAACGGTAACGGGCAGTACTCTGAACGGTAAGAAGGAGTACTTAAAGGCAGAGTTGGGGGATAAGGACAAATGGGACTTCCTGAATTTCGCCGAGGCGTGGACACCAAGCGAGACGACCCTGGCAGCAGGAGGAGTGGTTGACAATGACAAAGATCCTGTGTTCTTTAACCATGTGAGTCACTGGTCTAGTGATCTGGGTTCTTTAACCATGTGAGGCACTGGTCTAGTGATCTGGGTTCTTTAACCATGTGAGGCACTGGTCTAGTGATCTGGGTTCTTTAACCATGTGAGGCACTGGTCTAGTGATCTGGGTTCTTTAACCATGTGAGGCACTGGTCTAGTGATCTGGGTTCTTTAACCATGTGAGTCACTGGTCTAGTGATCTGGGTTCTTTAACCATGTGAGGCACTGGTCTAGTGATCTGGGTTCTTTAACCATGTGAGTCACTGGTCTAGTGATCTGGGTTCTTTAACCATGTGAGGCACTGGTCTAGTGATCTGGGTTCTTTAACCATGTGAGGCACTGGTCTAGTGATCTGGGTTCTTTAACCATGTGAGGCACTGGTCTAGTGATCTGGGTTCTTTAACCATGTGAGGCACTGGTCTAGTGATCTGGGTTCTTTAACCATGTGAGTCACTGGTCTAGTGATCTGGGTTCTTTAACGTGTGTGCAGATGGTGTTCTAACACTGGGAAGGTTTTGAATCCTAGCAATCATACTGCTACTGTATGTTTATGTCTGTCTAACAGTATAGACATGTAGGTGCATCATACATATTACTAAACGATAATGTAGTATACATATCACTAAACGATCATGTAGTATACATATTCTAAACGATCATGCATGATACATATTCTAAACGATAATGTATGATACATATTACTAAATTATAATGTATCACACATATTACTAAACAATAATGCATCAAACATATTACTAAACAATAATGCATCAAACATATTACCAAACGATAATGTATCACACATATTACCAAACAATAATGCATCACACATATTACTAAACAATAATGCATCACACATATTACTAAACAACAATGCATCATACATATTACTAAACGATAATGCACCATACATATTACTAAACGATAATGAACCATACATATTACTAAACGATAATGTGCCATACATATTACTAAACGATAATGAACCATACATATTACTAAACAATAATGCACCATACATATTACTAAACGATAATGAACCATACATATTACTAAACGATAATGTGCCATACATATCACTAAACGATAATGCACCATACATATTACTAAACGATAATGAACCATACATATTACTAAACGATAATGTGCCATACATATTACTAAACGATAATGAACCATACATATTACTAAATGATAATGCACCATACATATTACTAAACGATAATGAACCATACATATCACTAAACGATAATGCACCATACATATTACTAAACGATAATGAACCATACATATTACTAAACGATAATGCACCATACATATTACTAAACAATAATGCATCATATTATCTGGAAACCATCTTAAACTGATATTATTTATGAATATAATGTGTTAGTTCTCTCTCTTAAAAGAGGTCTAAAGGGACAAAATGAACTGACATGATACTGTTAGATCAGATGAATGACAGGCTTTACAACAGATCAGAAGGACGGGCTTTACAACCGATCAGATGAAGGACAGGCTTTACAACAGATCAGATGAAGGACCGGCTTTACAACAGATCAGATGAAGGACAGGCTTTACAACAGATCAGAAGGACGGGCTTTACAACAGATCAGATGAATGACAGGCTTTACAACAGATCAGATGAAGGACAGGCTTTACAACAGATCAGATGAAGGGCCGGCTTTACAACAGATCAGATGAAGGACAGGCTTTACAACAGATCAGATGAATGACAGGCTTTACAACAGATCAGATGAAGGACAGGCTTTACAACAGATCCGATGAAGGACAGGCTTTACAACAGATCCGATGAAGGACAGGCTTTACAACAGATCAGATGAAGGACAGGCTTTACAACAGATCCGATGAAGGACAGGCTTTACAACAGATCAGATGAAGGACAGGCTTTACAACAGATCAGATGAATGACAGGCTTTACAACATATCAGATGAAGGACAGGCTTTACAACAGATCAGATGAATGACAGGCTTTACAACAGATCGGATGAAGGACAGGCTTTACAACATATCAGATGAAGGAACTGCTTTACAACAGATCCGATGAAGGACAGGCTTTACAACAGATCCGATGAAGGACAGGCTTTACAACAGATCAGATGAAGGACAGGCTTTACAACAGATCCGATGAAGGACAGGCTTTACAACAGATCAGATGAAGGACAGGCTTTACAACAGATCCGATGAAGGACAGGCTTTACAACAGATCAGATGAAGGACAGGCTTTACAACAGATCAGATGAATGACAGGCTTTACAACATATCAGATGAAGGACAGGCTTTACAACAGATCAGATGAATGACAGGCTTTACAACAGATCGGATGAAGGACAGGCTTTACAACATATCAGATGAAGGAACTGCTTTACAACAGATCAGATGAAGGACAGGCTTTACAACAGATCAGATGAAGGACAGGCTTTACAACAGATCAGATGAAGGACAGGCTTTACAACAGATCAGATGAATGACAGGCTTTACAACAGATCAGATGAATGACGTGCTTTACAACAGATCAGATGAAGGACAGGCTTTACAACAGATCAGATGAATGACAGGCTTTACAACAGATCAGATGAAGGACAGGCTTTACAACAGATCAGATGAAGGACCGGCTTTACAACAGATCAGATGAATGGTGTGCTTTACAACAGATCAGATGAAGGACAGGCTTTACAACAGATCAGATGAAGGACAGGCTTTACAACAGATCAGATGAATGACGTGCTTTACAACAGATCAGATGAATGACAGGCTTTACAACAGATCAGATGAAGGACAGGCTTTACAACAGATCAGATGAAGGACAGGCTTTACAACAGATCGGATGAAGGACAGGCTTTACAACAGATCAGATGAATGACAGGCTTTACAACAGATCAGATGAATGACAGGCTTTACAACAGATCAGATGAAGGACAGGCTTTACAACAGATCAGATGAAGGACAGGCTTTACAACAGATCAGATGAATGACGTGCTTTACAACAGATCAGATGAATGACAGGCTTTACAACAGATCAGATGAAGGACAGGCTTTACAACAGATCAGATGAAGGACAGGCTTTACAACAGATCAGATGAATGACAGGCTTTACAACAGATCGGATGAAGGACAGTCTTTACAACAGATCAGATGAATGACAGGCTTTACAACAGATCAGATGAAGGACAGGCTTTACAACAGATCAGATGAAGGACAGGCTTTACAACAGTTCCGATGAAGGACGGGCTTTACAACAGATCAGATGAAGGACGGGCTTTACAACAGATCAGATGAATGACAGGCTTTACAACAGATCAGATGAATGACAGGCTTTACAACAGATCAGATGAAGGACAGGCTTTACAACAGATCAGATGAAGGACAGGCTTTACAACAGATCATATGAATGACAGGCTTTACAACAGATCAGATGAAGGACAGGCTTTACAACAGATCAGATGAAGGACAGGCTTTACAACAGATCAGATGAATGACAGGCTTTACAACAGATCAGATGAAGGACAGGCTTTACAACAGATCAGATGAATGACAGGCTTTACAACAGATCAGATGAAGGACCGGCTTTACAACAGATCAGATGAAGGACAGGCTTTACAACAGATCAGATGAAGGACAGGCTTTACAACAGATCAGATGAATGACAGGCTTTACAACAGATCAGATGAAGGACAGGCTTTACAACAGATCAGATGAAGGACAGGCTTTACAACAGATCAGATGAATGACAGGCTTTACAACAGATCGGATGAAGGACAGGCTTTACAACAGATCAGATGAAGGACAGGCTTTACAACAGATCAGATGAATGACAGGCTTTACAACAGATCAGATGAAGGACAGGCTTTACAACAGATCAGATGAAGGACAGGCTTTACAACAGTCTCACCGTGACTCTACCCCTCCTCTCTGCAGTTTGAGAAGGACAAACAGCACGACATCCGTTCGTTCTTCTCTCCGGACGCGGGTAAAGAGAAGAAGAGGAAAAGAACAGAGGGTGAGGTTTCCCCCATTACCCCCTCAGAGAAGGAGGGTCCTATAGATGTGGAGAAAAACTACAACTCCCAAGATCCCCCTGACCTCCAGGACCTAGACTTCTCTCCCCTGGTGAAGAGGCTGCGGCTGCCCACCTCCACCCTCACCCCCAGCGCTACCCACAGCCCCAGGTCTCGTCTTGGGGGGAAAAGGAAGTCCCTCCATGGGGGGAGAGACACCAGCAGCAGCCCCCTGGCCTCTCTGTTTACCCCCCGTCGGCTCTCTGAGAAAGGGACCCCGAAACCAAGGTTGAGCCTCAGACCAGGACTACCAGATCAGGGGAAGGGAGATCAGTGGAGCTGTGGGGCCTGTACTTACTCCAACAACATCCTGCTCCTTTACTGTGAGGTGTGTGAGTCCCCACTCCACAGGCCCAGCACTGGTGAGTACACACACACACACACACACACACACACACACACACACACACACACACGTTGGCAGGCGTAACATACACCAAGTCAGAAATAGACCAGCGTGACAACGTGTCTCTGCTAGATGACAACGAGTAGAAGAGGACGCAACACACTGTTCACCTGACTGTCAAGTGAGAAACAGTCACAAGGCCTGTTCTCGGTGTGCCGCGCGTCTCCAAGTTTACAAAGTAAAGTTGATGAATTGGCCCCGGCTGAAGTTAAAGTTCCCCAAGGCACTCTGGCTGACTATCTAATAGGACTGGGAGAAGGAAGGTAACTGTCTCTCCTCAAACACAGACACCTCCTGGTTCAGTTGGCAGTACCGGGGGAAAGTGGAGGGTGTAAAGAGGGGGGTGAAGGAGGGTTGAGATCAGTCCTCAGTCTTTAAAGGATTACCTGTTCTTCCATCCATCAAGACCGAGCGGCACAGGGAATTCACACAGCAGCATCCCTCCTGTCTGTCTCTCAGTAATAATAACCCAGAATAACCCTGCTACCTGCCTGGGTTGTTGCTCTGTAATGCTGGGTTGTTGCTCTGTAATGCTGGGTTGCTGCTCTGTAAGGCTGGGTTGCTGCTCTGTAAGGCTGGGTTGGGTTGTTGCTCTGTAAGGCTGGGTTGCTGCTCTGTAAGGCTGGGTTGCTGCTCTGTAAGGCTGGGTTGCTGCTCTGTAAGGCTGGGTTGCTGCTCTGTAAGGCTGGGTTGCTGCTCTGTAAGGCTGGGTTGCTGCTCTGTAAGGCTGGGTTGCTGCTCTGTAAGGCTGGGTTGCTGCTCTGTAAGGCTGGGTTGCTGCTCTGTAAGGCTGGGTTGCTGCTCTGTAAGGCTGGGTTGGGTTGCTGCTCTGTAAGGCTGGGTTGCTGCTCTTTGCCAAGATAATCCATCCACCTGACATGTGTGGCATATCAAGAATGATCATCACACAGGTGCACCTTGTGCTGCGGACAATAAAAGGTCACTCTTAAATGTGCTGTTTTGTCACACAGGGAGTGTGCATTTGGCCTGCTGACTGCAGGAATGTCCACCTGAGCTGTTGCCAGAGAGGTGAATGTTCATTTCTCAACCAGAAGCCGGCTCCAACTACGTTTTAGAGAATTTGCCAATACGTCCAAGCGGCCTCAGAACCGCAGACCACGTGTAACCACACCAGCCCAGGACCTCCACATCCGGCCTCTTCACCTGCGGGATCGTCTGAGACCAGCCCCCCCTGGACAGCTGATGAAACAGAGCAGTTTGTCTTTCTGTAACAAACCCCTGTGGGGGAAAACTCATTCTGATTGGCTGGGCCTGGCTCCTCAGTGGGTGGTCCTGGCTCCTCAGTGGGTGGGCCTGGCTCCTCAGTGGGTGGTCCTGGCTCCTCAGTGGGTGGGCCTGGCTCCTCAGTGGGTGGGCCTGGCTCCTCAGTGGGTGGGCCTGGCTCCTCAGTGGGTGGGTCTGGCTCCTCAGTGGCTGGGCCTGGCTCCTCAGTGGCTGGGCCTGGCTCCTCAGTGGGTGGGCCTGGCTCCTCAGTGGGTGGGTCTGGCTCCTCAGTGGCTGGGCCTGGCTCCTCAGTGGCTGGGCCTGGCTCCTCAGTGGGTGGGCCCATGGCTGCGCCTCTGCCCAGTCATGTGAAATCCATAGATTAGGGCCTAATGAATTTATTTAAAATGACTGATTTCCTTATATGAACTGTAACTCAGTAAAATCGTTGAAATGGTTGCAGGTTGCTTTAACATTTATGTTCAGTAGAGTTATCAGGTAGAACAGAAATGCAGCAGTACTCAGGACCTCCAGGTGAGATCTGAATAGCGCTGGTGTAGGGGATGTTATACAGGCACCTGACTGTCTGTCAACACTAGAGGAGGGTGGTCTCAATCATAGAAATAGGATCACTAGAACATACATTGTACTTCTATGTTAGACTAGCTCGATCATCAAGGACTGATCAAACACACCATTACAATTGTACACACACACACACACACACACAATCCGTTAACAAAATCCTCTCCATGTCATGCTTGACTGAGGTGTGTAATGTTTGATATCTAATCAGCAAACAAACACGGTTCTCTGTTGTGGTACTGCTGGCACCACAGGCAGCATGTTAGAAGGGGAATTTACCAGGCCGTCAGATCTGTAATGACAACCGAGGCAGAACAACAACTCTGATGGTATTAAGACTTCACATCTCTCAAAACATGACACTGTAATCACTGTCACCAAACAGGAAATGCTGAGAAAATAAGCACTATTATATCACAGCATTAGGAAATAAATGCATATTGCATTCACAGACTTTTGACAAAGATCACTTTTTTAGAATCGTCAGGAGGGTGTCTTGTTTGGCAGGAGGTAGTCTAGTCTGAGGAGAATGTCTTGTTTGGCAGGAGGTAGTCTAGTCTGAGGAGAATGTCTTGTTTGGCAGGCAGCAGTCTAGTCTGAGGAGAATGTCTTGTTTGGCAGGCAGCAGTCTAGTCTGAGGAGAATGTCTTGTTTGGCAGGCAGCAGTCTAGTCTGAGGAGAATGTCTTGTTTGGCAGTCAGCAGTCTAGTCTGAGGAGGATGTCTTGTTTGGCAGGCAGCAGTCTAGTCTGAGGAGAATGTCTTGTTTGGCAGGCAGCAGTCTGAGGAGAATGTCTTGTTTGGCAGGCAGCAGTCTGAGGAGAATGTCTTGTTTGGCAGGCAGCAGTCTAGTCTGAGGAGAATTGAGCTGCAGTCTCTGGTCCCCTCAGCTCGTTAGTTGTCGGGGCTCGGCGTCGGGCGCTGGGAAATTCAGGTGACATTTGAGAAAATCTATAAGAGGATGGCCTTTCAGAAACAAACCTTACAATGGAAACATCATGAATTAGTCTGTTAGTTCCAGTTCTTCCCCTGTTCGTCCACAACAAAAACACGTTCAGGAGGTCACAATTTATCAAAGAAGGGGCCCATAATTGCCCACAGATGAAATTTGAGTTGAGAATCAGTTACATATTGATGGCCCGTATCCTGCTCATTTTCAACATATCAGCAGCATTCTATTAGTTTTCACCATGTGTCACCAAGTCACAAATATTCCACACTGTCTGAGCAGAATGACAAGAATCTGTGTCTCTCAACAAGCAGCTGCTCACATTTGAATTCACACATTATTTTAGTGACTGTGTGACGCATTGCTTCTCTGCTCCCCTAAGAGGTCTTTGAACTACTTCCTGTAATCTTGGCCTTTGTACATTTCGCTGAACACAACTGTACAAAACTAATCTGTGTGGTTGTACATGTTTTCTACAAGGATATGAACTGTTAGGCTACATGTACATCTATAAAGAACCTTGTTGTGTTTTCTCTCTTCCACCTCTCAGCTCCAGGCACACAATCTACAGGTTCACCTGCTGTGTCCCCAGGCTCCAGGCCTGATCAGTTCACCCCTAGAGAACACCCCTGGATCGTCCTCTCTGGGTCGGACAGCAAGCAGGAGGACCCCCCCTGTCCTGGTCCTGCCTCTCCCGGGACAACTGAACCACAGACGGACGGTCAAGAGAGAGGGCAGGAAGAGGAGAGACAGACAGACGGGCAACAGAGAGAGCAGGAGGAGAGACAGACAGACGGTCAACAGAGAGAGCAGGAGGAGAGACAGACAGACGGTCAACAGAGAGAGCAGGAGGAGAGACAGACAGACGGTCAACAGAGAGGGCAGGAGGAGGAGAGACAGACAGACGGTCAACAGAGAGAGCAGGAGGAGAGACAGACAGACGGTCAACAGAGAGAGCAGGAGGAGGAGAAGCTCAAAGGCAAACAATCACCAGGAGAGGACCAGTCAGCCCCTCATGAGCACACTGATGGTAATCCAACTTTAATCTTCCCTTTCCTGCTACCCTCCTTTCCTTCTTCCCTCCTACATATCTGGGGGATATTGTCTGGGGTGAATAGTCACCCATATGTTGTAATGCTGTAATGCTATGTATCACTGAGGTAGTCATCAATATGCCGCCAGCTGCCTCCCTCCGTTGTGTGGTGATTTGGTAAGGGAGGGTGTGACTTATTATTGTTAGTATTATTATAGAAGGGGATTGTTTCTTCTCTTCACAGCCTTATGGTATTTAAACTGGCTCTAAACTATAGGTTCATGAAATTGCTTTTATTTTGTGTATTTTGCATTTACCTCAAGTTTTTAATTGCTTTTTAATTGCTCTGAAAAACTCCATAAGAATGAGTCATATTATCCGTGTCTGTCTTGTCTGTCTTGTCTGTCTGTCTGTCTCTACATGAATTAACACCCTCAACAGCACCAACCAGCTCCAGACACCCCTGCACCCAGTCATCATAACACATCACACATTCTGATCCAGAAATATGTCCAGAAAAAAAGAACTGTGTTCTGTTAGTCCTGCCTTGTCTTGTCTTTCCCATTCAGGACTTTTCCTGAATCTCATTTAATGGCAGTTAATGGCCTTGTGTATGTCACTCACTTCTGATGGTGATGTGACACTAGTGGCTGGGTGTTCTATTTCCAGACAGACGTTCTTCAGTCTCAGGGTTCATGTGGAACACTGCAGTGGACCAATAAAAGGAACCTATGGGGTAGAGAGAGAGAGAGACTCTGAGAGACTCAGTGAGCGGCTTAATGAGAGAGAGAGAGAGAGACTCGGTGAGCAGAGCCTTGCTGTTGAGAAAGGCCGCCGTAGGCAGACCTGGCTCTCAAGAGAAGGCAGGCTATGGGCACTCTGCCCACAAAATGAGGTGGAAACTGAGCTGCACTTCCTAACCTCCTGCCCAAAGTATGACCATATTAGAGACACATATTTCCCTCAGATTACACAGACCCACAAAGAATTCCAAAACAAAACCAATTGTTAGAAACTCCCTATATCTACTGGGTGAAATACCAGTGTGACATCACAGCAGCAAGATGTGTGACCTGTTGCCACGAGAAAAGGGCAACCAGTGAAGAACAAACACCATTGTAAATACAACCCATATTTATGTTTATTTATTTTCCCTTGTCTACTTTAACTTTTGCACATTGTTACAACACTGTATACAGACATAATATGACATTTGAAATGTCTTTATTCTTTTGTAACTTCTGTGAGTGAAATGTTTACTGTTCATTTTTATTGTTTATTTAACTTTTTGATTATTATCTACTTCACTTGCTTTGACGATGTTAACACACGTTTCCCTTCGAGAGAGGGAGAGGATTCTGTTCTAACTGTCGTCACCTAGATAGATATCCTGTCTGTTCTAACTACCTAGATAGATATCCTGTCTGTTTTAACTAAAGCTGCTGTCTTCCACCTAGATAGATATCCTGTCTGATCTAACTACCTAGATAGATATCCTGTCTGTTCTAACTACCTAGATAGATATCCTGTCTGATCTAACTAAAGCTGCTGTCTTCCACCTAGATAGATATCCTGTCTGATCTAACTAAAGCTGCTGTCTTCCACCTAGATAGATATCCTGTCTGTTCTAACTACCTAGATAGATATCCTGTCTGATCTAACTAAAGCTGCTGTCTTCCACCTAGATAGATATCCTGTCTGTTCTAACTACCTAGATAGATATCCTGTCTGTTCTAACTAAAGCTGCTGTCTTCCACCTAGATAGATATCCTGTCTGTTCTAACTAAAGCTGCTGTGTACTGTGACTGTCCCTCCTAGATGTATTATGGAGTCTGATTTCCTCCTAGATAGATATCCTGTCTGATCTAACTAAAGCTGTTGTGTGCTGTGACTGTCCCTCCTAGATGTATTATGGAGTCTGATTTCCACCTAGATAGATATCCTGTCTGTTCTAACTACCTAGATGGATATCCTGTCTGTTCTAACTACCTAGATAGATATCCTGTCTGTTCTAACTACCTAGATAGATATCCTGTCTGTTCTAACTACCTAGATAGATATCCTGTCTGTTCTAACTACCTAGATGGATATCCTGTCTGTTCTAACTAAAGCTGCTGTGTACTGTGACTGTCCCTCCTAGATGTATTATGGAGTCTGATTTCCACCTAGATAGATATCCTGTCTGTTCTAACTAAAGCTGCTGTGTGCTGTGACTGTCCCTCCTAGATGTATTATGGAGTCTGATTTCCACCTAGATAGATATCCTGTCTGTTCTAACTACCTAGATAGATATCCTGTCTGTTCTAACTAAAGCTGCTGTCTTCCACCTAGATAGATATCCTGTCTGTTCTAACTACCTAGATAGATATCCTGTCTGTTCTAACTACCTAGATGAATATCCTGTCTGTTCTAACTACCTAGATGGATATCCTGTCTGTTCTAACTACCTAGATAGATATCCTGTCTGTTCTAACTACCTAGATAGATATCCTGTCTGTTCTAACTACCTAGATGGATATCCTGTCTGTTCTAACTAAAGCTGCTGTGTACTGTGACTGTCCCTCCTAGATGTATTATGGAGTCTGATTTCCACCTAGATAGATATCCTGTCTGTTCTAACTACCTAGATGGATATCCTGTCTGTTCTAACTAAAGCTGCTGTGTACTGTGACTGTCCCTCCTAGATGTATTATGGAGTCTGATTTCCACCTAGATAGATATCCTGTCTGTTCTAACTACCTAGATGGATATCCTGTCTGTTCTAACTAAAGCTGCTGTGTACTGTGACTGTCCCTCCTAGATGTATTATGGAGTCTGATTTCCTCCTAGATGGATATCCTGTCTGTTCTAACTAAAGCTGCTGTGTACTGTGACTGTCCCTCCTAGATGTATTATGGAGTCTGATTTCCACCTAGATAGATATCCTGTCTGTTCTAACTACCTAGATAGATATCCTGTCTGTTCTAACTAAAGCTGCTGTGTACTGTGACTGTCCCTCCTAGATGTATTATGGAGTCTGATTTCCACCTAGATAGATATCCTGTCTGTTCTAACTAAAGCTGCTGTGTACTGTGACTGTCCCTCCTAGATGTATTATGGAGTCTGATTTCCTCCTAGATAGATATCCTGTCTGATCTAACTAAAGCTGTTGTGTGCTGTGACTGTCCCTCCTAGATGTATTATGGAGTCTGATTTCCACCTAGATAGATATCCTGTCTGTTCTAACTACCTAGATGAATATCCTGTCTGTTCTAACTACCTAGATGGATATCCTGTCTGTTCTAACTACCTAGATAGATATCCTGTCTGTTCTAACTACCTAGATAGATATCCTGTCTGTTCTAACTACCTAGATGGATATCCTGTCTGTTCTAACTAAAGCTGCTGTGTACTGTGACTGTCCCTCCTAGATGTATTATGGAGTCTGATTTCCACCTAGATAGATATCCTGTCTGTTCTAACTACCTAGATGGATATCCTGTCTGTTCTAACTAAAGCTGCTGTGTACTGTGACTGTCCCTCCTAGATGTATTATGGAGTCTGATTTCCTCCTAGATGGATATCCTGTCTGTTCTAACTAAAGCTGCTGTGTACTGTGACTGTCCCTCCTAGATGTATTATGGAGTCTGATTTCCACCTAGATAGATATCCTGTCTGTTCTAACTACCTAGATAGATATCCTGTCTGTTCTAACTAAAGCTGCTGTGTACTGTGACTGTCCCTCCTAGATGTATTATGGAGTCTGATTTCCACCTAGATAGATATCCTGTCTGTTCTAACTAAAGCTGCTGTGTACTGTGACTGTCCCTCCTAGATGTATTATGGAGTCTGATTTCCACCTAGATAGATATCCTGTCTGTTCTAACTAAAGCTGCTGTGTACTGTGACTGTCCCTCCTAGATGTATTATGGAGTCTGATTTCCACCTAGATAGATATCCTGTCTGTTCTAACTAAAGCTGCTGTGTACTGTGACTGTCCCTCCTAGATGTATTATGGAGTCTGATTTCCACCTAGATAGATATCCTGTCTGTTCTAACTACCTAGATAGATATCCTGTCTGTTCTAACTACCTAGATAGATATCCTGTCTGTTCTAACTAAAGCTGCTGTGTACTGTGACTGTCCCTCCTAGATGTATTATGGAGTCTGATTTCCACCTAGATAGATATCCTGTCTGTTCTAACTTAAGTTGCTGTGTACTGTGACTGTCCCTCCTAGATGTATTATGGAGTCTGATTCCCACCTAGATAGATATCCTGTCTGTTCTAACTAAAGCTGCTGTGTACTGTGACTGTCCCTCCTAGATGTATTATGGAGTCTGATTTCCTCCTAGATAGATATCCTGTCTGTTCTAACTACCTAGATAGATATCCTGTCTGTTCTAACTACCTAGATAGATATCCTGTCTGTTCTAACTAAAGCTGCTGTGTGCTGTGACTGTCCCTCCTAGATGTATTATGGAGTCTGATTTCCACCTAGATAGATATCCTGTCTGTTCTAACTACCTAGATAGATATCCTGTCTGTTCTAACTAAAGCTGCTGTGTACTGTGACTGTCCCTCCTAGATGTATTATGGAGTCTGATTCCCACCTAGATAGATATCCTGTCTGTTCTAACTACCTAGATAGATATCCTGTCTGTTCTAACTACCTAGATGGATATCCTGTCTGTTCTAACTAAAGCTGCTGTGTACTGTGACTGTCCCTCCTAGATGTATTATGGAGTCTGATTTCCTCCTATAGATAGATATCCTGTCTGTTCTAACTAGAGCTGCTGTGTACTGTGACTGTCCCACCTAGATGTATTATGGAGTCTGATTTCCTCCTAGATAGATATCCTGTCTGTTCTAACTAAAGCTGCTGTGTACTGTGACTGTCCCTCCTAGATGTATTATGGAGTCTGATTTCCACCTAGATAGATATCCTGTCTGTTCTAACTACCTAGATAGATATCCTGTCTGTTCTAACTACCTAGATAGATATCCTGTCTGATCTAACTAAAGCTGCTGTGTACTGTGACTGTCCCTCCTAGATGTATTATGGAGTCTGATTTCCACCTAGATAGATATCCTGTCTGTTCTAACTAAAGCTGCTGTGTGCTGTGACTGTCCCTCCTAGATGTATTATGGAGTCTGATTTCCTCCTAGATGGATATCCTGTCTGTTCTAACTAGAGCTGCTGTGTACTGTGACTGTCCCACCTAGATGTATTATGGAGTCTGATTTCCTCCTAGATAGATATCCTTTCTGTTCTAACTAAAGCTGCTGTGTACTGTGACTGTCCCTCCTAGATGTATTATGGAGTCTGATTTCCACCTAGATAGATATCCTGTCTGTTCTAACTACCTAGATAGATATCCTGTCTGTTCTAACTACCTAGATAGATATCCTGTCTGATCTAACTAAAGCTGCTGTGTACTTTGACTGTCCCTCCTAGATGTATTATGGAGTCTGATTTCCACCTAGATAGATATCCTGTCTGTTCTAACTAAAGCTGCTGTGTGCTGTGACTGTCCCTCCTAGATGTATTATGGAGTCTGATTTCCTCCTAGATGGATATCCTGTCTGTTCTAACTAAAGCTGCTGTGTACTGTGACTGTCCCTCCTAGATGTATTATGGAGTCTGATTTCCTCCTAGATAGATATCCTGTCTGTTCTAACTAGAGCTGCTGTGTACTGTGACTGTCCCTCCTAGATGTATTATGGAGTCTGATTTCCACCTAGATAGATATCCTGTCTGTTCTAACTAAAGCTGCTGTGTACTGTGACTGTCCCTCCTAGATAGATATCCTGTCTGTTCTAACTACCTAGATGGATATCCTGTCTGTTCTAACTACCTAGATGGATATCCTGTCTGTTCTAACTAAAGCTGCTGTGTACTGTGACTGTCCCTCCTAGATGTATTATGGAGTCTGATTTCCACCTAGATAGATATCCTGTCTGTTCTAACTAAAGTTGCTGTGTACTGTGACTGTCCCTCCTAGATGTATTATGGAGTCTGATTTCCACCTAGATAGATATCCTGTCTGTTCTAACTTAAGTTGCTGTGTACTGTGACTGTCCCTCCTAGATGTATTATGGAGTCTGATTTCCACCTAGATAGATATCCTGTCTGATCTAACTAAAGCTGCTGTCGTCACCTAGATAGATATCCTGTCTGTTCTAACTACCTAGATAGATATCCTGTCTGTTCTAACTACCTAGATAGATATCCTGTCTGTTCTAACTACCTAGATAGATATCCTGTCTGTTCTAACTAAAGCTGCTGTGTACTGTGACTGTCCCACCTAGATGTATTATGGAGTCTGATTTCCTCCTAGATAGATATCCTGTCTGTTCTAACTACCTAGATAGATATCCTGTCTGTTCTAACTACCTAGATAGATATCCTGTCTGTTCTAACTAAAGCTGCTGTGTACTGTGACTGTCCCACCTAGATGTATTATGGAGTCTGATTTCCACCTAGATAGATATCCTGTCTGTTCTAACTAAAGCTGCTGTGTGCTGTGACTGTCCCTCCTAGATGTATTATGGAGTCTGATTTCCACCTAGATAGATATCCTGTCTGTTCTAACTAAAGTTGCTGTGTACTGTGACTGTCCCTCCTAGATGTATTATGGAGTCTGATTTCCACCTAGATAGATATCCTGTCTGTTCTAACTTAAGTTGCTGTGTACTGTGACTGTCCCTCCTAGATGTATTATGGAGTCTGATTTCCACCTAGATAGATATCCTGTCTGATCTAACTAAAGCTGCTGTCGTCACCTAGATAGATATCCTGTCTGTTCTAACTACCTAGATAGATATCCTGTCTGTTCTAACTACCTAGATAGATATCCTGTCTGTTCTAACTACCTAGATATATATCCTGTCTGTTCTAACTAAAGCTGCTGTGTACTGTGACTGTCCCACCTAGATGTATTATGGAGTCTGATTTCCTCCTAGATAGATATCCTGTCTGTTCTAACTAAAGCTGCTGTGTGCTGTGACTGTCCCTCCTAGATGTATTATGGAGTCTGATTTCCACCTAGATAGATATCCTGTCTGTTCTAACTACCTAGATAGATATCCTGTCTGTTCTAACTAAAGCTGCTGTGTACTGTGACTGTCCCTCCTAGATGTATTATGGAGTCTGATTCCCACCTAGATAGATATCCTGTCTGTTCTAACTACCTAGATAGATATCCTGTCTGTTCTAACTACCTAGATGGATATCCTGTCTGTTCTAACTAAAGCTGCTGTGTACTGTGACTGTCCCTCCTAGATGTATTATGGAGTCTGATTTCCTCCTAGATAGATATCCTGTCTGTTCTAACTAGAGCTGCTGTGTACTGTGACTGTCCCACCTAGATGTATTATGGAGTCTGATTTCCTCCTAGATAGATATCCTGTCTGTTCTAACTACCTAGATAGATATCCTGTCTGTTCTAACTAAAGCTGCTGTGTACTGTGACTGTCCCTCCTAGATGTATTATGGAGTCTGATTCCCACCTAGATAGATATCCTGTCTGTTCTAACTACCTAGATAGATATCCTGTCTGTTCTAACTACCTAGATGGATATCCTGTCTGTTCTAACTAAAGCTGCTGTGTACTGTGACTGTCCCTCCTAGATGTATTATGGAGTCTGATTTCCTCCTAGATGGATATCCTGTCTGTTCTAACTAAAGCTGCTGTGTACTGTGACTGTCCCTCCTAGATGTATTATGGAGTCTGATTTCCACATAGATAGATATCCTGTCTGTTCTAACTAAAGCTGCTGTGTACTGTGACTGTCCCTCCTAGATGTATTATGGAGTCTGATTTCCTCCTAGATGGATATCCTTTCTGTTCTAACTAAAGCTGCTGTGTACTGTGACTGTCCCTCCTAGATGTATTATGGAGTCTGATTTCCACCTAGATAGATATCCTGTCTGTTCTAACTACCTAGATAGATATCCTGTCTGTTCTAACTACCTAGATAGATATCCTGTCTGATCTAACTAAAGCTGCTGTGTACTGTGACTGTCCCTCCTAGATGTATTATGGAGTCTGATTTCCACCTAGATAGATATCCTGTCTGTTCTAACTAAAGCTGCTGTGTGCTGTGACTGTCCCTCCTAGATGTATTATGGAGTCTGATTTCCTCCTAGATGGATATCCTGTCTGTTCTAACTAAAGCTGCTGTGTACTGTGACTGTCCCTCCTAGATGTATTATGGAGTCTGATTTCCTCCTAGATAGATATCCTGTCTGTTCTAACTAGAGCTGCTGTGTACTGTGACTGTCCCTCCTAGATGTATTATGGAGTCTGATTTCCACCTAGATAGATATCCTGTCTGTTCTAACTAAAGCTGCTGTGTACTGTGACTGTCCCTCCTAGATAGATATCCTGTCTGTTCTAACTACCTAGATGGATATCCTGTCTGTTCTAACTACCTAGATGGATATCCTGTCTGTTCTAACTACCTAGATATATATCCTGTCTGTTCTAACTAAAGCTGCTGTGTACTGTGACTGTCCCACCTAGATGTATTATGGAGTCTGATTTCCTCCTAGATAGATATCCTGTCTGTTCTAACTAAAGCTGCTGTGTGCTGTGACTGTCCCTCCTAGATGTATTATGGAGTCTGATTTCCACCTAGATAGATATCCTGTCTGTTCTAACTACCTAGATAGATATCCTGTCTGTTCTAACTAAAGCTGCTGTGTACTGTGACTGTCCCTCCTAGATGTATTATGGAGTCTGATTCCCACCTAGATAGATATCCTGTCTGTTCTAACTACCTAGATAGATATCCTGTCTGTTCTAACTACCTAGATGGATATCCTGTCTGTTCTAACTAAAGCTGCTGTGTACTGTGACTGTCCCTCCTAGATGTATTATGGAGTCTGATTTCCTCCTAGATAGATATCCTGTCTGTTCTAACTAGAGCTGCTGTGTACTGTGACTGTCCCACCTAGATGTATTATGGAGTCTGATTTCCTCCTAGATAGATATCCTGTCTGTTCTAACTACCTAGATAGATATCCTGTCTGTTCTAACTAAAGCTGCTGTGTACTGTGACTGTCCCTCCTAGATGTATTATGGAGTCTGATTCCCACCTAGATAGATATCCTGTCTGTTCTAACTACCTAGATAGATATCCTGTCTGTTCTAACTACCTAGATGGATATCCTGTCTGTTCTAACTAAAGCTGCTGTGTACTGTGACTGTCCCTCCTAGATGTATTATGGAGTCTGATTTCCTCCTAGATGGATATCCTGTCTGTTCTAACTAAAGCTGCTGTGTACTGTGACTGTCCCTCCTAGATGTATTATGGAGTCTGATTTCCACATAGATAGATATCCTGTCTGTTCTAACTAAAGCTGCTGTGTACTGTGACTGTCCCTCCTAGATGTATTATGGAGTCTGATTTCCTCCTAGATGGATATCCTTTCTGTTCTAACTAAAGCTGCTGTGTACTGTGACTGTCCCTCCTAGATGTATTATGGAGTCTGATTTCCACCTAGATAGATATCCTGTCTGTTCTAACTACCTAGATAGATATCCTGTCTGTTCTAACTACCTAGATAGATATCCTGTCTGATCTAACTAAAGCTGCTGTGTACTGTGACTGTCCCTCCTAGATGTATTATGGAGTCTGATTTCCACCTAGATAGATATCCTGTCTGTTCTAACTAAAGCTGCTGTGTGCTGTGACTGTCCCTCCTAGATGTATTATGGAGTCTGATTTCCTCCTAGATGGATATCCTGTCTGTTCTAACTAAAGCTGCTGTGTACTGTGACTGTCCCTCCTAGATGTATTATGGAGTCTGATTTCCTCCTAGATAGATATCCTGTCTGTTCTAACTAGAGCTGCTGTGTACTGTGACTGTCCCTCCTAGATGTATTATGGAGTCTGATTTCCACCTAGATAGATATCCTGTCTGTTCTAACTAAAGCTGCTGTGTACTGTGACTGTCCCTCCTAGATAGATATCCTGTCTGTTCTAACTACCTAGATGGATATCCTGTCTGTTCTAACTACCTAGATGGATATCCTGTCTGTTCTAACTAAAGCTGCTGTGTACTGTGACTGTCCCTCCTAGATGTATTATGGAGTCTGATTTCCACCTAGATAGATATCCTGTCTGTTCTAACTAAAGTTGCTGTGTACTGTGACTGTCCCTCCTATATGTATTATGGAGTCTGATTTCCACCTAGATAGATATCCTGTCTGATCTAACTAAAGCTGCTGTCGTCACCTAGATAGATATCCTGTCTGTTCTAACTACCTAGATAGATATCCTGTCTGTTCTAACTACCTAGATAGATATCCTGTCTGTTCTAACTACCTAGATAGATATCCTGTCTGTTCTAACTAAAGCTGCTGTGTACTGTGACTGTCCCACCTAGATGTATTATGGAGTCTGATTTCCTCCTAGATAGATATCCTGTCTGTTCTAACTACCTAGATAGATATCCTGTCTGTTCTAACTACCTAGATAGATATCCTGTCTGTTCTAACTAAAGCTGCTGTGTACTGTGACTGTCCCACCTAGATGTATTATGGAGTCTGATTTCCACCTAGATAGATATCCTGTCTGTTCTAACTAAAGCTGCTGTGTGCTGTGACTGTCCCTCCTAGATGTATTATGGAGTCTGATTTCCACCTAGATAGATATCCTGTCTGTTCTAACTAAAGTTGCTGTGTACTGTGACTGTCCCTCCTAGATGTATTATGGAGTCTGATTTCCACCTAGATAGATATCCTGTCTGTTCTAACTTAAGTTGCTGTGTACTGTGACTGTCCCTCCTAGATGTATTATGGAGTCTGATTTCCACCTAGATAGATATCCTGTCTGATCTAACTAAAGCTGCTGTCGTCACCTAGATAGATATCCTGTCTGTTCTAACTACCTAGATAGATATCCTGTCTGTTCTAACTACCTAGATAGATATCCTGTCTGTTCTAACTACCTAGATATATATCCTGTCTGTTCTAACTAAAGCTGCTGTGTACTGTGACTGTCCCACCTAGATGTATTATGGAGTCTGATTTCCTCCTAGATAGATATCCTGTCTGTTCTAACTAAAGCTGCTGTGTGCTGTGACTGTCCCTCCTAGATGTATTATGGAGTCTGATTTCCACCTAGATAGATATCCTGTCTGTTCTAACTACCTAGATAGATATCCTGTCTGTTCTAACTAAAGCTGCTGTGTACTGTGACTGTCCCTCCTAGATGTATTATGGAGTCTGATTCCCACCTAGATAGATATCCTGTCTGTTCTAACTACCTAGATAGATATCCTGTCTGTTCTAACTACCTAGATGGATATCCTGTCTGTTCTAACTAAAGCTGCTGTGTACTGTGACTGTCCCTCCTAGATGTATTATGGAGTCTGATTTCCTCCTAGATAGATATCCTGTCTGTTCTAACTAGAGCTGCTCTGTACTGTGACTGTCCCACCTAGATGTATTATGGAGTCTGATTTCCTCCTAGATAGATATCCTGTCTGTTCTAACTAAAGCTGCTGTGTGCTGTGACTGTCCCTCCTAGATGTATTATGGAGTCTGATTTCCACCTAGATAGATATCCTGTCTGTTCTAACTACCTAGATAGATATCCTGTCTGTTCTAACTAAAGCTGCTGTGTACTGTGACTGTCCCTCCTAGATGTATTATGGAGTCTGATTTCCACCTAGATAGATATCCTGTCTGTTCTAACTACCTAGATAGATATCCTGTCTGTTCTAACTACCTAGATAGATATCCTGTCTGTTCTAACTAAAGCTGCTGTGTACTGTGACTGTCCCTCCTAGATGTATTATGGAGTCTGATTTCCTCCTAGATGGATATCCTGTCTGTTCTAACTAAAGCTGCTGTGTGCTGTGACTGTCCCTCCTAGATGTATTATGGAGTCTGATTTCCTCCTAGATGGATATCCTGTCTGTTCTAACTAAAGCTGCTGTGTACTGTGACTGTCCCTCCTAGATGTATTATGGAGTCTGATTTCCTCCTAGATAGATATCCTGTCTGTTCTAACTAGAGCTGCTGTGTACTGTGACTGTCCCTCCTAGATGTATTATGGAGTCTGATTTCCACCTAGATAGATATCCTGTCTGTTCTAACTAAAGCTGCTGTGTACTGTGACTGTCCCTCCTAGATAGATATCCTGTCTGTTCTAACTACCTAGATGGATATCCTGTCTGTTCTAACTACCTAGATGGATATCCTGTCTGTTCTAACTAAAGCTGCTGTGTACTGTGACTGTCCCTCCTAGATGTATTATGGAGTCTGATTTCCACCTAGATAGATATCCTGTCTGTTCTAACTAAAGTTGCTGTGTACTGTGACTGTCCCTCCTAGATGTATTATGGAGTCTGATTTCCACCTAGATAGATATCCTGTCTGTTCTAACTTAAGTTGCTGTGTACTGTGACTGTCCCTCCTAGATGTATTATGGAGTCTGATTTCCACCTAGATAGATATCCTGTCTGATCTAACTAAAGCTGCTGTCGTCACCTAGATAGATATCCTGTCTGTTCTAACTACCTAGATAGATATCCTGTCTGTTCTAACTACCTAGATAGATATCCTGTCTGTTCTAACTACCTAGATAGATATCCTGTCTGTTCTAACTAAAGCTGCTGTGTACTGTGACTGTCCCACCTAGATGTATTATGGAGTCTGATTTCCTCCTAGATAGATATCCTGTCTGTTCTAACTACCTAGATAGATATCCTGTCTGTTCTAACTACCTAGATAGATATCCTGTCTGTTCTAACTAAAGCTGCTGTGTACTGTGACTGTCCCACCTAGATGTATTATGGAGTCTGATTTCCACCTAGATAGATATCCTGTCTGTTCTAACTAAAGCTGCTGTGTGCTGTGACTGTCCCTCCTAGATGTATTATGGAGTCTGATTTCCACCTAGATAGATATCCTGTCTGTTCTAACTAAAGTTGCTGTGTACTGTGACTGTCCCTCCTAGATGTATTATGGAGTCTGATTTCCACCTAGATAGATATCCTGTCTGTTCTAACTTAAGTTGCTGTGTACTGTGACTGTCCCTCCTAGATGTATTATGGAGTCTGATTTCCACCTAGATAGATATCCTGTCTGATCTAACTAAAGCTGCTGTCGTCACCTAGATAGATATCCTGTCTGTTCTAACTACCTAGATAGATATCCTGTCTGTTCTAACTACCTAGATAGATATCCTGTCTGTTCTAACTACCTAGATATATATCCTGTCTGTTCTAACTAAAGCTGCTGTGTACTGTGACTGTCCCACCTAGATGTATTATGGAGTCTGATTTCCTCCTAGATAGATATCCTGTCTGTTCTAACTAAAGCTGCTGTGTGCTGTGACTGTCCCTCCTAGATGTATTATGGAGTCTGATTTCCACCTAGATAGATATCCTGTCTGTTCTAACTACCTAGATAGATATCCTGTCTGTTCTAACTAAAGCTGCTGTGTACTGTGACTGTCCCTCCTAGATGTATTATGGAGTCTGATTCCCACCTAGATAGATATCCTGTCTGTTCTAACTACCTAGATAGATATCCTGTCTGTTCTAACTACCTAGATGGATATCCTGTCTGTTCTAACTAAAGCTGCTGTGTACTGTGACTGTCCCTCCTAGATGTATTATGGAGTCTGATTTCCTCCTAGATGGATATCCTGTCTGTTCTAACTAAAGCTGCTGTGTACTGTGACTGTCCCTCCTAGATGTATTATGGAGTCTGATTTCCTCCTAGATGGATATCCTGTCTGTTCTAACTAAAGCTGCTGTGTACTGTGACTGTCCCTCCTAGATGTATTATGGAGTCTGATTTCCACCTAGATAGATATCCTGTCTGTTCTAACTACCTAGATAGATATCCTGTCTGTTCTAACTAAAGCTGCTGTGTACTATGACTGTCCCTCCTAGATGTATTATGGAGTCTGATTTCCACCTAGATAGATATCCTGTCTGTTCTAACTAAAGCTGCTGTGTACTGTGACTGTCCCTCCTAGATGTATTATGGAGTCTGATTTCCACCTAGATAGATATCCTGTCTGTTCTAACTACCTAGATAGATATCCTGTCTGTTCTAACTACCTAGATAGATATCCTGTCTGTTCTAACTAAAGCTGCTGTGTACTGTGACTGTCCCTCCTAGATGTATTATGGAGTCTGATTTCCACCTAGATAGATATCCTGTCTGTTCTAACTTAAGTTGCTGTGTACTGTGACTGTCCCTCCTAGATGTATTATGGAGTCTGATTCCCACCTAGATAGATATCCTGTCTGTTCTAACTAAAGCTGCTGTGTACTGTGACTGTCCCTCCTAGATGTATTATGGAGTCTGATTTCCTCCTAGATAGATATCCTGTCTGTTCTAACTACCTAGATAGATATCCTGTCTGTTCTAACTACCTAGATAGATATCCTGTCTGTTCTAACTAAAGCTGCTGTGCACTGTGACTGTCCCTCCTAGATGTATTATGGAGTCTGATTTCCACCTAGATAGATATCCTGTCTGTTCTAACTACCTAGATAGATATCCTGTCTGTTCTAACTAAAGCTGCTGTGTACTGTGACTGTCCCTCCTAGATGTATTATGGAGTCTGATTCCCACCTAGATAGATATCCTGTCTGTTCTAACTACCTAGATAGATATCCTGTCTGTTCTAACTACCTAGATGGATATCCTGTCTGTTCTAACTAAAGCTGCTGTGTACTGTGACTGTCCCTCCTAGATGTATTATGGAGTCTGATTTCCTCCTAGATGGATATCCTGTCTGTTCTAACTAAAGCTGCTGTGTACTGTGACTGTCCCTCCTAGATGTATTATGGAGTCTGATTTCCACATAGATAGATATCCTGTCTGTTCTAACTAAAGCTGCTGTGTACTGTGACTGTCCCTCCTAGATGTATTATGGAGTCTGATTTCCTCCTAGATGGATATCCTTTCTGTTCTAACTAAAGCTGCTGTGTACTGTGACTGTCCCTCCTAGATGTATTATGGAGTCTGATTTCCACCTAGATAGATATCCTGTCTGTTCTAACTACCTAGATAGATATCCTGTCTGTTCTAACTACCTAGATAGATATCCTGTCTGATCTAACTAAAGCTGCTGTGTACTGTGACTGTCCCTCCTAGATGTATTATGGAGTCTGATTTCCACCTAGATAGATATCCTGTCTGTTCTAACTAAAGCTGCTGTGTGCTGTGACTGTCCCTCCTAGATGTATTATGGAGTCTGATTTCCTCCTAGATGGATATCCTGTCTGTTCTAACTAAAGCTGCTGTGTACTGTGACTGTCCCTCCTAGATGTATTATGGAGTCTGATTTCCTCCTAGATAGATATCCTGTCTGTTCTAACTAGAGCTGCTGTGTACTGTGACTGTCCCTCCTAGATGTATTATGGAGTCTGATTTCCACCTAGATAGATATCCTGTCTGTTCTAACTAAAGCTGCTGTGTACTGTGACTGTCCCTCCTAGATAGATATCCTGTCTGTTCTAACTACCTAGATGGATATCCTGTCTGTTCTAACTACCTAGATGGATATCCTGTCTGTTCTAACTAAAGCTGCTGTGTACTGTGACTGTCCCTCCTAGATGTATTATGGAGTCTGATTTCCACCTAGATAGATATCCTGTCTGTTCTAACTAAAGTTGCTGTGTACTGTGACTGTCCCTCCTAGATGTATTATGGAGTCTGATTTCCACCTAGATAGATATCCTGTCTGTTCTAACTTAAGTTGCTGTGTACTGTGACTGTCCCTCCTAGATGTATTATGGAGTCTGATTTCCACCTAGATAGATATCCTGTCTGATCTAACTAAAGCTGCTGTCGTCACCTAGATAGATATCCTGTCTGTTCTAACTACCTAGATAGATATCCTGTCTGTTCTAACTACCTAGATAGATATCCTGTCTGTTCTAACTACCTAGATAGATATCCTGTCTGTTCTAACTAAAGCTGCTGTGTACTGTGACTGTCCCACCTAGATGTATTATGGAGTCTGATTTCCTCCTAGATAGATATCCTGTCTGTTCTAACTACCTAGATAGATATCCTGTCTGTTCTAACTACCTAGATAGATATCCTGTCTGTTCTAACTAAAGCTGCTGTGTACTGTGACTGTCCCACCTAGATGTATTATGGAGTCTGATTTCCACCTAGATAGATATCCTGTCTGTTCTAACTAAAGCTGCTGTGTGCTGTGACTGTCCCTCCTAGATGTATTATGGAGTCTGATTTCCACCTAGATAGATATCCTGTCTGTTCTAACTAAAGTTGCTGTGTACTGTGACTGTCCCTCCTAGATGTATTATGGAGTCTGATTTCCACCTAGATAGATATCCTGTCTGTTCTAACTTAAGTTGCTGTGTACTGTGACTGTCCCTCCTAGATGTATTATGGAGTCTGATTTCCACCTAGATAGATATCCTGTCTGATCTAACTAAAGCTGCTGTCGTCACCTAGATAGATATCCTGTCTGTTCTAACTACCTAGATAGATATCCTGTCTGTTCTAACTACCTAGATAGATATCCTGTCTGTTCTAACTACCTAGATATATATCCTGTCTGTTCTAACTAAAGCTGCTGTGTACTGTGACTGTCCCACCTAGATGTATTATGGAGTCTGATTTCCTCCTAGATAGATATCCTGTCTGTTCTAACTAAAGCTGCTGTGTGCTGTGACTGTCCCTCCTAGATTTATTATGGAGTCTGATTTCCACCTAGATAGATATCCTGTCTGTTCTAACTACCTAGATAGATATCCTGTCTGTTCTAACTAAAGCTGCTGTTTACTGTGACTGTCCCTCCTAGATGTATTATGGAGTCTGATTCCCACCTAGATAGATATCCTGTCTGTTCTAACTACCTAGATAGATATCCTGTCTGTTCTAACTACCTAGATGGATATCCTGTCTGTTCTAACTAAAGCTGCTGTGTACTGTGACTGTCCCTCCTAGATGTATTATGGAGTCTGATTTCCTCCTAGATGGATATCCTGTCTGTTCTAACTAAAGCTGCTGTGTACTGTGACTGTCCCTCCTAGATGTATTATGGAGTCTGATTTCCACATAGATAGATATCCTGTCTGTTCTAACTAAAGCTGCTGTGTACTGTGACTGTCCCTCCTAGATGTATTATGGAGTCTGATTTCCTCCTAGATGGATATCCTTTCTGTTCTAACTAAAGCTGCTGTGTACTGTGACTGTCCCTCCTAGATGTATTATGGAGTCTGATTTCCACCTAGATAGATATCCTGTCTGTTCTAACTACCTAGATAGATATCCTGTCTGTTCTAACTACCTAGATAGATATCCTGTCTGATCTAACTAAAGCTGCTGTGTACTGTGACTGTCCCTCCTAGATGTATTATGGAGTCTGATTTCCACCTAGATAGATATCCTGTCTGTTCTAACTAAAGCTGCTGTGTGCTGTGACTGTCCCTCCTAGATGTATTATGGAGTCTGATTTCCTCCTAGATGGATATCCTGTCTGTTCTAACTAAAGCTGCTGTGTACTGTGACTGTCCCTCCTAGATGTATTATGGAGTCTGATTTCCTCCTAGATAGATATCCTGTCTGTTCTAACTAGAGCTGCTGTGTACTGTGACTGTCCCTCCTAGATGTATTATGGAGTCTGATTTCCACCTAGATAGATATCCTGTCTGTTCTAACTAAAGCTGCTGTGTACTGTGACTGTCCCTCCTAGATAGATATCCTGTCTGTTCTAACTACCTAGATGGATATCCTGTCTGTTCTAACTACCTAGATGGATATCCTGTCTGTTCTAACTAAAGCTGCTGTGTACTGTGACTGTCCCTCCTAGATGTATTATGGAGTCTGATTTCCACCTAGATAGATATCCTGTCTGTTCTAACTAAAGTTGCTGTGTACTGTGACTGTCCCTCCTAGATGTATTATGGAGTCTGATTTCCACCTAGATAGATATCCTGTCTGTTCTAACTTAAGTTGCTGTGTACTGTGACTGTCCCTCCTAGATGTATTATGGAGTCTGATTTCCACCTAGATAGATATCCTGTCTGATCTAACTAAAGCTGCTGTCGTCACCTAGATAGATATCCTGTCTGTTCTAACTACCTAGATAGATATCCTGTCTGTTCTAACTACCTAGATAGATATCCTGTCTGTTCTAACTACCTAGATAGATATCCTGTCTGTTCTAACTAAAGCTGCTGTGTACTGTGACTGTCCCACCTAGATGTATTATGGAGTCTGATTTCCTCCTAGATAGATATCCTGTCTGTTCTAACTACCTAGATAGATATCCTGTCTGTTCTAACTACCTAGATAGATATCCTGTCTGTTCTAACTAAAGCTGCTGTGTACTGTGACTGTCCCACCTAGATGTATTATGGAGTCTGATTTCCACCTAGATAGATATCCTGTCTGTTCTAACTAAAGCTGCTGTGTGCTGTGACTGTCCCTCCTAGATGTATTATGGAGTCTGATTTCCACCTAGATAGATATCCTGTCTGTTCTAACTAAAGTTGCTGTGTACTGTGACTGTCCCTCCTAGATGTATTATGGAGTCTGATTTCCACCTAGATAGATATCCTGTCTGTTCTAACTTAAGTTGCTGTGTACTGTGACTGTCCCTCCTAGATGTATTATGGAGTCTGATTTCCACCTAGATAGATATCCTGTCTGATCTAACTAAAGCTGCTGTCGTCACCTAGATAGATATCCTGTCTGTTCTAACTACCTAGATAGATATCCTGTCTGTTCTAACTACCTAGATAGATATCCTGTCTGTTCTAACTACCTAGATATATATCCTGTCTGTTGTAACTAAAGCTGCTGTGTACTGTGACTGTCCCACCTAGATGTATTATGGAGTCTGATTTCCTCCTAGATAGATATCCTGTCTGTTCTAACTAAAGCTGCTGTGTGCTGTGACTGTCCCTCCTAGATGTATTATGGAGTCTGATTTCCACCTAGATAGATATCCTGTCTGTTCTAACTACCTAGATAGATATCCTGTCTGTTCTAACTAAAGCTGCTGTGTACTGTGACTGTCCCTCCTAGATGTATTATGGAGTCTGATTCCCACCTAGATAGATATCCTGTCTGTTCTAACTACCTAGATAGATATCCTGTCTGTTCTAACTACCTAGATGGATATCCTGTCTGTTCTAACTAAAGCTGCTGTGTACTGTGACTGTCCCTCCTAGATGTATTATGGAGTCTGATTTCCTCCTAGATGGATATCCTGTCTGTTCTAACTAAAGCTGCTGTGTACTGTGACTGTCCCTCCTAGATGTATTATGGAGTCTGATTTCCACCTAGATAGATATCCTGTCTGTTCTAACTAAAGCTGCTGTGTACTGTGACTGTCCCTCCTAGATGTATTATGGAGTCTGATTTCCTCCTAGATGGATATCCTGTCTGTTCTAACTAAAGCTGCTGTGTACTGTGACTGTCCCTCCTAGATGTATTATGGAGTCTGATTTCCACCTAGATAGATATCCTGTCTGTTCTAACTACCTAGATAGATATCCTGTCTGTTCTAACTACCTAGATAGATATCCTGTCTGATCTAACTAAAGCTGCTGTGTACTGTGACTGTCCCACCTAGATGTATTATGGAGTCTGATTTCCACCTAGATAGATATCCTGTCTGTTCTAACTAAAGCTGCTGTGTGCTGTGACTGTCCCTCCTAGATGTATTATGGAGTCTGATTTCCACCTAGATAGATATCCTGTCTGTTCTAACTAAAGTTGCTGTGTACTGTGACTGTCCCTCCTAGATGTATTATGGAGTCTGATTTCCACCTAGATAGATATCCTGTCTGTTCTAACTTAAGTTGCTGTGTACTGTGACTGTCCCTCCTAGATGTATTATGGAGTCTGATTTCCACCTAGATAGATATCCTGTCTGATCTAACTAAAGCTGCTGTCGTCACCTAGATAGATATCCTGTCTGTTCTAACTACCTAGATAGATATCCTGTCTGTTCTAACTACCTAGATAGATATCCTGTCTGTTCTAACTACCTAGATATATATCCTGTCTGTTCTAACTAAAGCTGCTGTGTACTGTGACTGTCCCACCTAGATGTATTATGGAGTCTGATTTCCTCCTAGATAGATATCCTGTCTGTTCTAACTAAAGCTGCTGTGTGCTGTGACTGTCCCTCCTAGATGTATTATGGAGTCTGATTTCCACCTAGATAGATATCCTGTCTGTTCTAACTACCTAGATAGATATCCTGTCTGTTCTAACTAAAGCTGCTGTGTACTGTGACTGTCCCTCCTAGATGTATTATGGAGTCTGATTCCCACCTAGATAGATATCCTGTCTGTTCTAACTACCTAGATAGATATCCTGTCTGTTCTAACTACCTAGATGGATATCCTGTCTGTTCTAACTAAAGCTGCTGTGTACTGTGACTGTCCCTCCTAGATGTATTATGGAGTATGATTTCCTCCTAGATGGATATCCTGTCTGTTCTAACTAAAGCTGCTGTGTACTGTGACTGTCCCTCCTAGATGTATTATGGAGTCTGATTTCCACCTAGATAGATATCCTGTCTGTTCTAACTAAAGCTGCTGTGTACTGTGACTGTCCCTCCTAGATGTATTATGGAGTCTGATTTCCTCCTAGATGGATATCCTGTCTGTTCTAACTAAAGCTGCTGTGTACTGTGACTGTCCCTCCTAGATGTATTATGGAGTCTGATTTCCACCTAGATAGATATCCTGTCTGTTCTAACTACCTAGATAGATATCCTGTCTGTTCTAACTACCTAGATAGATATCCTGTCTGATCTAACTAAAGCTGCTGTGTACTGTGACTGTCCCACCTAGATGTATTATGGAGTCTGATTTCCACCTAGATAGATATCCTGTCTGTTCTAACTAAAGCTGCTGTGTGCTGTGACTGTCCCTCCTAGATGTATTATGGAGTCTGATTTCCACCTAGATAGATATCCTGTCTGTTCTAACTAAAGTTGCTGTGTACTGTGACTGTCCCTCCTAGATGTATTATGGAGTCTGATTTCCACCTAGATAGATATCCTGTCTGTTCTAACTTAAGTTGCTGTGTACTGTGACTGTCCCTCCTAGATGTATTATGGAGTCTGATTTCCACCTAGATAGATATCCTGTCTGATCTAACTAAAGCTGCTGTCGTCACCTAGATAGATATCCTGTCTGTTCTAACTACCTAGATAGATATCCTGTCTGTTCTAACTACCTAGATAGATATCCTGTCTGTTCTAACTACCTAGATATATATCCTGTCTGTTCTAACTAAAGCTGCTGTGTACTGTGACTGTCCCACCTAGATGTATTATGGAGTCTGATTTCCTCCTAGATAGATATCCTGTCTGTTCTAACTAAAGCTGCTGTGTGCTGTGACTGTCCCTCCTAGATGTATTATGGAGTCTGATTTCCACCTAGATAGATATCCTGTCTGTTCTAACTACCTAGATAGATATCCTGTCTGTTCTAACTAAAGCTGCTGTGTACTGTGACTGTCCCTCCTAGATGTATTATGGAGTCTGATTCCCACCTAGATAGATATCCTGTCTGTTCTAACTACCTAGATAGATATCCTGTCTGTTCTAACTACCTAGATGGATATCCTGTCTGTTCTAACTAAAGCTGCTGTGTACTGTGACTGTCCCTCCTAGATGTATTATGGAGTCTGATTTCCTCCTAGATGGATATCCTGTCTGTTCTAACTAAAGCTGCTGTGTACTGTGACTGTCCCTCCTAGATGTATTATGGAGTCTGATTTCCACCTAGATAGATATCCTGTCTGTTCTAACTAAAGCTGCTGTGTACTGTGACTGTCCCTCCTAGATGTATTATGGAGTCTGATTTCCTCCTAGATGGATATCCTGTCTGTTCTAACTAAAGCTGCTGTGTACTGTGACTGTCCCTCCTAGATGTATTATGGAGTCTGATTTCCACCTAGATAGATATCCTGTCTGTTCTAACTACCTAGATAGATATCCTGTCTGTTCTAACTACCTAGATAGATATCCTGTCTGATCTAACTAAAGCTGCTGTGTACTGTGACTGTCCCTCCTAGATGTATTATGGAGTCTGATTTCCACCTAGATAGATATCCTGTCTGTTCTAACTAAAGCTGCTGTGTGCTGTGACTGTCCCTCCTAGATGTATTATGGAGTCTGATTTCCTCCTAGATGGATATCCTGTCTGTTCTAACTAAAGCTGCTGTGTACTGTGACTGTCCCTCCTAGATGTATTATGGAGTCTGATTTCCTCCTAGATAGATATCCTGTCTGTTCTAACTAAAGCTGCTGTGTACTGTGACTGTCCCTCCTAGATGTATTATGGAGTCTGATTTCCTCCTAGATAGATATCCTGTCTGTTCTAACTAAAGCTGCTGTGTACTGTGACTGTCCCTCCTAGATGTATTATGGAGTCTGATTTCCACCTAGATAGATATCCTGTCTGTTCTAACTAAAGCTGCTGTGTACTGTGACTGTCCCTCCTAGATAGATATCCTGTCTGTTCTAACTAAAGCTGCTGTGTACTGTGACTGTCCCTCCTAGATGGATATCCTGTCTGTTCTAACTAAAGCTGCTGTGTACTGTGACTGTCCCTCCTAGATGTATTATGGAGTCTGATTTCCACCTAGATAGATATCCTGTCTGTTCTAACTAAAGCTGCTGTGTACTGTGACTGTCCCTCCTAGATGTATTATGGAGTCTGATTCCCACCTAGATAGATATCCTGTCTGTTCTAACTTAAGTTGCTGTGTACTGTGACTGTCCCTCCTAGATGTATTATGGAGTCTGATTTCCACCTAGATAGATATCCTGTCTGTTCTAACTAAAGTTGCTGTGTACTGTGACTGTCCCTCCTAGATGTATTATGGAGTCTGATTTCCACCTAGATAGATATCCTGTCTGTTCTAACTTAAGTTGCTGTGTACTGTGACTGTCCCTCCTAGATGTATTATGGAGTCTGATTTCCACCTAGATAGATATCCTGTCTGATCTAACTAAAGCTGCTGTCGTCACCTAGATAGATATCCTGTCTGTTCTAACTACCTAGATAGATATCCTGTCTGTTCTAACTACCTAGATAGATATCCTGTCTGTTCTAACTACCTAGATAGATATCCTGTCTGTTCTAACTAAAGCTGCTGTGTACTGTCCCACCTAGATGTATTATGGAGTCTGATTTCCTCCTAGATAGATATCCTGTCTGTTCTAACTACCTAGATAGATATCCTGTCTGTTCTAACTTAAGCTGCTGTGTGCTGTGACTGTCCCACCTAGATGTATTATGGAGTCTGATTTCCACCTAGATAGATATCCTGTCTGTTCTAACTAAACCTGCTGTGTACTGTGACTGTCCCTCCTAGATGTATTATGGAGTCTGATTTCCACCTAGATAGATATCCTGTCTGTTCTAACTAAAGCTGCTGTGTACTGTGACTGTCCCTCCTAGATGTATTATGGAGTCTGATTTCCTCCTAGATAGATATCCTGTCTGTTCTAACTAAAGCTGCTGTGTACTGTGACTGTCCCTCCTAGATGTATTATGGAGTCTGATTTCCTCCTAGATAGATATCCTGTCTGTTCTAACTAAAGCTGCTGTGTACTGTGACTGTCCCTCCTAGATGTATTATGGAGTCTGATTTCCACCTAGATAGATATCCTGTCTGTTCTAACTACCTAGATAGATATCCTGTCTGTTCTAACTAAAGCTGCTGTGTACTGTGACTGTCCCTCCTAGATAGATATCCTGTCTGTTCTAACTAAAGCTGCTGTGTACTGTGACTGTCCCTCCTAGATGGATATCCTGTCTGTTCTAACTAAAGCTGCTGTGTACTGTGACTGTCCCTCCTAGATGTATTATGGAGTCTGATTTCCACCTAGATAGATATCCTGTCTGTTCTAACTAAAGCTGCTGTGTACTGTGACTGTCCCTCCTAGATGTATTATGGAGTCTGATTCCCACCTAGATAGATATCCTGTCTGTTCTAACTAAAGCTGCTGTGTACTGTGACTGTCCCTCCTAGATGTATTATGGAGTCTGATTTCCACCTAGATAGATATCCTGTCTGTTCTAACTAAAGCTGCTGTGTACTGTGACTGTCCCTCCTAGATGTATTATGGAGTCTGATTTCCTCCTAGATGGATATCCTGTCTGTTCTAACTAAAGCTGCTGTGTACTGTGACTGTCCCTCCTAGATGTATTATGGAGTCTGATTTCCTCCTACTGACCTTTTCTTGCAGGCATTGTGATCATTAGGGAGCCTCACCCCTAGACCGTAGTGACCTTTCTCCTCTCTCCCTCCCTGCAGCCCAGACAGACAGTGTATTTAGTCCTGCTGATGGTGATGCTACGGCCAGTCTCCCCTTGTACCCCAACATGAAGTTCTGCGCCAGCAAGAACACTGAGCGTATCTACCTTTACTCCCAGGTACATGATGATGCTGCTACTCTGTACTCAACACTCCTCCTTCCTCTTCCCCTCTCGCCTCCTCGTCCCCTCTCGCCTCCTCGTCCCCTCTTGTCCCCTCTCGCCTCCTCGTCCCCTCTCGCCTCCTCGTCCCCTCTTGTCCCCTCTCGCCTCCTCGTCCCCTCTCGCCTCCTCGTCCCCTCTCGTCCCCTCTCGCCTCCTCTTCCCCTCTCGCCTCCTTGTCCCCTCTAGCCTCCTCTTCCCCTCTCGCCCTCCTCGTCCCCTCTCGCCTCCTCTTCCACTCCTCCTTTCTCTCCTCCTCTTCCCCTCTCGCCTCCTCGTCCCCTCTCGCCTCCTCGTCCCCTCTCGCCTCCTCGTCCCCTCTCGCCTCCTCTTCTGCCTCTCGCCTCCACCTTCCCCTCTCTCCTCCTTCCCCTCTCCTCCTCCTCTTACTTCTCCTCTTCCTCCTCCCTCCTCCTCCTTCCCCTCTCTCCTCTTCCTCCTCCCTCGTCCTCCTTCCCCTCTCTCCTCTTCCTCCTCTCTCCTACTCCTTCATTTCCCCTCTTTAATACCTGTAGTCCAATATGTCTTTGATATGAGTGACCAATTGAAATGGGAATGTAATATTTTCTGTGACAGACCTCCTTATGTACCATCATAGGATAAGCATCTTATCTACCTTCTTCAACATAACAATACCCTTTTAAGGCATAAATCAGACGTGGTTTACCCTTGTAAATCATGTCTGATTTGATTCATCCTAGGCCATTCACATTATTCAGAAATGGATTTAATCAACTGCTAAATTAAAATGGGATCAGATTTGTCAATCTGGGTGAAATGTAAAGTATTACATATGAGGAATTGGCTTTACAGCTGAAGTGTGTGAATGTGTCATATCTTATCCTCTGTGTCTCTCCCTTCATCAGGAGGACAGTCCACTGCACTGGAATTTCATTCCTCTGGACATTAAACTGGACAGCTGGGAGGACCTGCCTGAAGCCTTCAGACGCAGAGAGAACAGGACACAGGTCGGTTTGTTTGACCCGCAAGTAGACAACACTGTGGTCTAGTCACAGGAGGTCACCTAGAGGTAGACAACACTGTAGTCTAGTCACAGGAGGTCACCTAGAGGTAGACAACACTGTAGTCACAGGAGGCAAGCTGTCACCTAGAGGTAGACATCACTGTAGTCACTACAGGGAAGCTGTCACCTAGAGGTAGACGTCACTGTAGTCACTACAGGGAAGATGTCACCTAGAGGTAGACGTCACTGTAGTCACTACAGGGAAGCTGTCACCTAGAGGTAGACGTCACTACAGGGAAGCTGTCACCTAGAGGTAGACGTCACTGTAGTCACTACAGGGAAGCTGTCACCTAGAGGTAGACGTCACTACAGGGAAGCTGTCACCTAGAGGTAGACGTCACTACAGTCACTACAGGGAAGCTGTCACCTAGAGGTAGACGTCACTACAGGGAAGCTGTCACCTAGAGGTAGACGTCACTACAGTCACTACAGGGAAGCTGTCACCTAGAGGTAGACGTCACTACAGGGAAGCTGTCACCTAGAGGTAGACGTCACTACAGGGAAGCTGTCACCTAGAGGTAGACGTCACTGTAGTCACAGGAGGGAAGCTGTCACCTAGAGGTAGACGTCACTGTAGTCACAGGAGGGAAGCTGTCACCTAGAGGTAGACGTCACTGTAGTCACTACAGGGAAGCTGTCACCTAGAGGTAGACGTCACTGTAGTCACTACAGGGAAGCTGTCACCTAGAGGTAGACGTCACTGTAGTCACTACAGGGAAGCTGTCACCTAGAGGTAGACGTCACTGTAGTCACTACAGGGAAGCTGTCACCTAGAGGTAGACGTCACTGTAGTCACTACAGGGAAGCTGTCACCTAGAGGTAGACGTCACTGTAGTCACTACAGGGAAGCTGTCACCTAGAGGTAGACATTTTAAAGGCGAAGTCATTTAAAGGCTAAGTCATTTAAAGGCTCAGTCATTTAAAGGCTCAGTCATTTAAAGGCTCAGTCATTTAAAGGCTCAGTCATTTAAAGGCTCAGTCATTTAAAGGCTCAGTCATTCATTTAAAGGCTCAGTCATTTAAAGGTACTGTTCAATGGTCATTTCATTTAATGTGGCTGCCGTTTGGCTGTAAAATGAATTACAGATTGTGTCTTTGTTTGACTGCTTCAAAGGGACTATCTGTGTGGGTCAGATATTGAGGTTTAAAGTGGTGTTGATGTGACTATCTGTGTGGGTCAGGTATTAAGGTTTAAAGTGGTGTTGATGTGACTATCTGTGTGGGTCAGGCACTGAGGTTTAAAGTGGTGTTGATGTGACTATCTGTGTGGGTCAGGTATTAAGGTTTAAAGTGGTGTTGATGTGACTCTCTGTGTGGGTCAGGTATTAAGGTTTAAAGTGGTGTAGCGACTCTCTCTGTGTGGGTCAGGTATTAAGGTTTAAAGTGGTGTTGTGACTCTCTCTGTGTGGGTCAGATATTGAGGTTTAAAGTGGTGTTGTGACTCTCTGTGTGGGTCAGATATTGAGGTTTAAAGTGGTGTTGTGACTCTCTCTGTGTGGGTCAGATATTGAGGTTTGTTCAGCAGTGGAGCACTCTGACAGCCATGAAGCAGAGACTGATCCGCCGCAGTGGTCTCCTGTTCTGCAGCCCAGTCCTGGTCCTGGACCAACTGACCAGCACCCAGCGCAAACACAGCAGCACCAAGAGGTAGGTGGGGGGGGGGGGGGGGGGTTGAACCTGTCCTATGTCTCCACCCTGCTGTGTTGGTGCCCAGACGGCATCAGTTAATCACAGATTCATCCTGGTGGGTGTCTCAAGAGCCAATCACAGTGGACGTAGGAGGAAAGCATTTGACAGAATGTGGGATTTATTCGCTAATCAAGGTTTGCCCCATTGACTGCACATCAAGCTGATTTCCAGAGATGATATGTTGGTTAAAGACTTCATGCTGAGAAAGTATGGTAGAAACAAAGTCCAACTGGGAACCCTGGTTCCTACAGAGGTAGAGATTCACACTGTAACTGAGCTAATACAATACAGGAGTAAGGAGATGGATGGGAAGGTGATTAGTGTTTAGTAAAGAGATGGATGGGAAGGTGATTATCCTGTAGTAGGAAGGTGATTATATTGTAGTAAGGAGATGGATGGGAAAGTGATTATCTTGTAGTGAGGAGATGGATGGGAAGGTGATTATCCTGTAGTAAGGAGATGGATGGGAAGGTGATTATCTTGTAGTAGGAAGGTGATTATATTGTAGTAAGGAGATGGATGGGAAAGTGATTATCTTCTAGTGAGGAGATGGATGGGAAGGTGATTATCCTGTAGTAAGGAGATGGATGGGAAGGTGATTATCCTGTAGTAAGGAGATGGATGGGAAGGTGATTATCATGTAGTAAGGAGATGGATGGGAAGGTGATTATTGTGTAGTAAGGAAATGGATGGGAAGGTGATTATCCTGTAGTAAGGAGATGGATGGGAAGGTGATTATCCTGTAGTAAGGAGATGGATGGGAAGGTGATTATTGTGTAGTAAGGAAATGGATGGGAAGGTGGTTATCTTGTAGTAAGGAAATGGATGGGAAGGTGATTAACCTGTAGTAAGGAGATGGATGGGAAGGTGATTATCCTGTAGTAGGAAGGTGATTAACCTGTAGTAAGGAGATGGATGGGAAGGTGATTATCCTGTAGTAAGGAAATGGATGGGAAGGTGATTAACCTGTAGTAGGGAGATGGATGGGATGGTGATTATCCTGTAGTAGGAAGGTGATTATCTTGTAGTAAGGAGATGGATGGGAAGGTGATTATCCTGAGGTTAGTTAAATTCTGCTGTAGTGTTGTGCTGGGTTGTCCTGAAGGATCAGGGCTGTCTTCACAAAGGGACTCAGAGTAGGAGTGCTGCTGATATAGGATCAGTTTAGCCTTTTAGACACACACACACACACACACACACACTCACACCCCTCCGCCCAACACCTCTCAGGTACTACTGTCAGCTGGACCTGGCTTTCATGTCCTTTCATCCAGCCTCTCTACACTGGGCTGTTTGAAGCCCAACAGTCCCCTCACCCCTTTTTTCTTTCATGCAAATCTGCCCCTTCCTCTCTTCTTCCTCCTCCTCCTTTCTTCAAGATTCCTCCTCTTTGATGTGTCCCCTTCCTCTCCTCATCCAGCTATCTGACCTTACTCTTCCTCCTCCTTCTCATCCTTCCTCCCCCCAGGTAACTTCCTCCTCCCTCCCTGCCTGCCTGCCTCCCTCCATCCTAACCAAACTCCCACTCTCCTCCCCATCCCTCCGTTCTGGTACCTAACCATACTCTTCCTCCCTCCATCCAGGTATCTAACCATACTCTTCCTCCCTCCATCCAGGTACCTAACCATACTCTTCCTCCCTCCATCCAGGTACCTAACCATACTCTTCCTCCCTCCATCCATGTACCTAACCATACTCTTCCTCACTCCATCCAGGTATCTAACCATACTCTTCCTCCCTCCATCCAGGTATCTAACCATACTCTTCCTCCCTCCGTCCAGGTACCTAACCATACTCTTCCTCCCTCCATCCAGGTACCTAACCATACTCTTCCTCCCTCCATCCAGGTACCTAACCATACTCTTCCTCCCTCCATCCAGGTACCTAACCATACTCTTCCTCCCTCCATTCAGGTACCTAACCATACTCTTCCTCCCTCCATCCAGGTATCTAACCATACTCTTCCTCCCTCCATCCAGGTACCTAACCATACTCTTCCTCCCTCCAGGTACCTAACCATACTCTTCCTCCCTCCATCCAGGTATCTAACCATACTCTTCCTCCCTCCATCCAGGTACCTAACCATACTCTTCATCCCTCCATCCAGGTATCTAACCATACTCTTCCTCCATCCAGGTACCTAAACATACTCTTCCTCCCTCCATCCAGGTACCTAACCATACTCTTCCTCCCTCCAGGTACCTAACCATACTCTTCATCCCTCCATCCAGGTATCTAACCATACTCTTCCTCCCTCCCTCCAGGTATCTAACCATACTCTTCCTCCCTCCATCCAGGTATCTAACCATACTCTTCCTCCCTCCATCCAGGTATCTAACCATACTCTTCCTCCCTCCATCCAGGTACCTAACCATACTCTTCCTCCCTCCATCCAGGTATCTAACCATACTCTTCCTCCCTCCATCCAGGTATCTAACCAAAGAAGATGTGTCCCAGGCCTCTCTCAGTAAGGCCCAGTGTGATGGAGGAACTGTTCGCACGATCAACAAGGAGATCTTCTTCACCAAGAGGAGAACTGCCTCTATGTCACGACCCAACACCTCTGCCTCCGTCCCAGAGAAGTAGGTCTCCAGTCTCCTAGAGAGTCATAGCAACACTAGTTCACAGTGCCAAACTTTCCCCTCCACATTGAGATGATATTACATTGAAAGACCACGGTATGTCCTGTCTGTACAATTTGTTGTTCAATACCCAAGGAACTAAATGTGTCCTCACTTTACCACAGAGTGACCAGGCTATAATCCACTGTTTTAGAGGCTATGGGACCAGTGAGTGTTTACCACAGAGCGACCAGGCTATAATCCACTGTTTTAGAGGCTATGGGACCAGTGAGTGTTTACCACAGAGCGACCAGGCTATAATCCACTGTTTTAGAGGCAATTGACTGAAGGCTGGTTGGATAGATGGAGCACATCGCTATGGCAACCACCACAGGGACTGGCTGGGTGAGATAGAAAGAGTGAGTCTTGCTGATTGGTTCGAGGATCATCGGGGGCGCTCCAGAGAGCCGTGTCCCATCTGTTCCCTAACGTGCGAACAGGCAAGTACCCTGGTGGAGCGCTGTAAGAAACACATCCACACTGTGGCAGTGGTCCAGGCTCACCTTCCTCTCCCTCTGCTTCTCCAGCCAGGAGGAGGACTCACACAGACAACAACCATATGTCCCAGCTCCCCAAAGCCATGCTTAGATGTTCCTATTGAATGAATGCCTTGTAACTGTATAGTAATACAGTAGCTGCCGCACACTGGTTGAATCAACGTTGTTTCAAATCTAAGTTTATTTGTCATGTGCGTTGACTACAACAGGTGTAGAGTAGACCTTACAGTGAAATGCTTACATACAGGCTCTAACCAATAGTGCAAAAAATGTATTAGGTGAACAATAGGTAAGATAAGAAATAAAACAACAGTGAAAAAGACAGTGAAAAATAACAGTAGCTAGGCTCTATACAGTAGCTAGGCTCTATACAGTAGCTAGGCTCTATACAGTAGCTAGGCTCTATACAGTAGCTAGGCTCTATACAGTAGCGAGGCTCTATACAGTAGCGAGGCTCTATACAGTAGCAAGGCTCTATACAGTAGCGAGGCTCTATACAGTAGCGAGGCTACATACAGTAGCTAGGCTCTATACAGTAGCGAGGCTATATACAGTAGCGAGGCTACATACAGTAGCTAGGCTACATACAGTAGCTAGGCTCTATACAGTAGCTAGGCTCTATACAGTAGCGAGGCTACATACAGTAGCTAGGCTATATACAGTAGCTAGGCTCTATACAGTAGCTAGGCTCTATACAGTAGCTAGGCTATATACAGTAGCTAGGCTCTATACAGTAGCGAGGCTCTATACAGTAGTGAGGCTCTATACAGTAGCGAGGCTCTATACAGTAGCGAGGCTATATACAGTAGCGAGGCTCTATACAGTAGCTAGGCTCTATACAGTAGCTAGGCTCTATACAGTAGCGAGGCTCTATACAGTAGCTAGGCTCTACACAGTAGCTAAGCTCTATACAGTAGCTAGGCTATATACAGTAGCTAGGCTATATACAGGCACCAGTTAGTCGGGCTGATTGAGGTAGTATGTACATGTAGATATGGTTAAAGTGACTATGCAGATATGATAAACAGAGAGTAGCCGTAACGGGGGTTTGTGAATATTTGTAAACAACAGCTGGTGCACGAAATCTAAGGAAGTCTAGATTTTGCTCGCCTGAAGTAGAGAATCTTGTGATAAAATGCAGACCACACTATTTGCCTAGAGTTTTCAGCTATACTTTTCATGGCTGTTTTTTTACCACCACAGACAGATGCTGGCCCTAAGACCGCACTCAGACAGCTGTATAAGGAAACAAGCAAACAGGAAACCACTCACCCAGAAGCGGCGCTCCTAGTGGCCGGAGACTTTAATGCAGGGAAACTTAAATCAGTTCTACCTAATTTCTACCAGCATATTGGGGACACTGCCCTGTGTAGGGTGCCATCTTTCGGATGGGACGTTAAACGGGTGTCCTGACTCTGCGATCATTAAAGATCCCATGGCACTTATCGTAAGAGTAGGGGTGTTAACCACGGTGTCCTGGCTAAATTCCCAATCTGGCCATCAAACCATCACGGTCACATAATAATCCCCAGTTTACAATTGGCTCATTCATCCCCCTCCTCTCCCCTGTAACTATTCCCCAGGTTGTTGCTGCAAATGAGAATGTGTTCTCAGTCAACTTACCTGGTAAAATAACAGATAAATAAAACTATTCTAGATCACCTGTACTCCACACACAGAGACGCATACAAAGCTCTCCCTCACCCTCCATTTGGTAAATCCGACCACAATTCTATCCTCCTGATTCCTGCTTACAAGCAAAAATTTAAGCAGGAAGCACCAGTGACTCGGTCTATAAAAAAGTGGTCAGGTGAAGCAGATGCTAAACTACAGGACTGTTTTGCTATCACAGACTGGAACATGTTCCAGAATTCTTCCGATGGCATTGAGGAGTACACCACAGTCACTGGCTTTATCAATAAGTATATCGAGGACGTCGTCCCCACAGTGACTGTACGTACATACCCCAACCAGAAGCCATGGATTACAGGCAACATTCCCACTGAGCTAAAGGGTAGAGCTGCCGCTTTCAAGGTGCGGAACTCTAACCCGGAAGCTTATAAGAAATCCTGCTATGCCCTCCGATGAACCATCAAACAGGCAAAGCGTCAATACAGGGCTAAGATTGAATCGTACTACACCGGCTCCGACGCTCGTCGGGTGTGGCAGGGCTTGCAAACTATTACGGACTACAAATGGAAACACAGCCGCGTCACAGTCACTTCTATGCTAGCTTCGAGGCAAGCAACACTGAGGCATGCATGAGCGCATCAGCTGTTCCAGACTGTGTGATCATGCTCTCCGTAACTGACGTGAGTAAGACCTTTTAAACAGGTCATTATTCACAAGGCTGCGAGGCCAGACGGTTGACCAGGACATGTGCTCCGGGCATGTGCTGACCAACTGGCACCATAGTCCCTGTGCCCAAGAACATTTGTTCTACCTAAATGACTACAGACCTGTAGCACTCACGTCTGTAGCCATGAAGTGCTTTGAAAGACTGGTAATGGCTCACATCAACACCATTATCCCAGAAACGCTAGACCCACTCCAATTTGCATACCGCCCAAACAGATCCACAGATGATGCAATCTCTATTGCACTCCACACTGCCCTTTCCCACCTGGACAAAAATAACACCTACGTGAGAATTCTGTTCATTGACTACAGCTCAGCGTTCAACACCATAGTACCCTCAAAGCTCATCACTAAGCTAAGGATCCTGGGACTAAACACCTCCCTCTGCCACTGAATCCTGGACTTCCTGACGGGCCGTCCCTAGGTGGTGAGAGTAGGTAGCAACACATCTGCCACGCTGATCCTCAACACTGGAGCCCCTCAGGGGTGCGTGCTCAGTCCCCTCCTGTACTCCCTGTTCACCCACGACTGCATGGCCAGGCAGGACTCCAACACCATCATTAAGTTTGCAGTCAACACAACAGTGGTAGGTCTGATCACCGACAACGACGAGACAGCCTATAAGGAGGAAGTCAGAGACCTGGCCAGGTGGTGCTAGAATAATCTATCCCTCAACGTAACCAAGACTAAGGAGATGATTGTGGACTACAGGAAAAGGAGGACCGAGCACGCCCCCATTCTCATCGACAGGGCTTTAGTGGAGCAGGTTGAGAGCTTCAAGTTCCTTGGTGTCCACATCACCAACAAACTAGAATGGTCCAAACACACCAAGACAGTCGTGAAGAGGGCACGACAAATCCTAATCCCCCTCAGAAAACTATAAAGATTTGGCATGGGTCCTGAGATCCTCAAAAAGTTCTACAGCTGCAACTTCGAGAGCATCCTGACTGGTTGCATCACTGTCATGTCAATGAAATTACGTTGAACCAACGTGGAATAGAAGTTGAATTGATGTCTGTGCCCAGTGGATTAATACTGTTTATTCACTTGTTGGGCAGATGACTGACGATCCTCCCTCCCTCTCTGTGTCTCTGTCTCTTTCCATCTCTCCCCCCAGACCATCCGAGGTGCACCCAGAGCCTCCTGTTGGTGCTCCTGAGGGCCCGTCAGAGGCTGAAGCTGGGTACCTGCAGGTGCTGGACAGTGAGGGTCGACCCTTGTGTCTGTCCTGCCACAAGGCCTGTGGGTCCACCGGAGGAGCCTGGGACACCTGTTTCTGTAGCCAGACGTAAGTAGCAGCATCATCAAAGTAAAGCCAAGTTCACCCATCAGTGGTGTTGTTTACCCTGCTATTATTAGTGTTGCCTCGTAGGCCTACTGCGTTCCTTAATTAAAGCTCTACAAAGAAAACATCAAGTTATTCTGTTGTATTCTACTTCATCTATCCTATCATAGGTGTCAGGAGGAGTTCCAGCTGCGCTCCAGCCAGGCCTACATGCGTGCCCGGGTACTGCAGACGGAACAGGGGGTGTGTCAGAGCTGCGGCCTGCAAGCCCACCAGCTGTACCTGAAGGTCCGCGACGCCCCGCCCACACACAGGAAGGAGATGCTAGAGAACACCGGGCTGGCCCAGCTGTCACTCAAACAGGTTGGTTGGTTTGGATGTCTTTAGCCCCCCAGGTCTGTGATACAGAGAGGGACCTAGGAGCATTCCATTACTCTGTATGGGGGGACCTAGGAGCATTCCATTACTCTGTATGGGGGGACCTAGGAGCATTCCATTACTCTGTATGGGGGGACCTAGGAGCATTCCATTACTCTGTATGGGGGGACCTAGGAGCATTCCATTACTCTGTATGGGGGGGACCTAGGAGCATTCCATTACTCTGTATGGGGGGACCTAGGAGCATTCCATTACTCTGTATGGGGGGACCTAGGACCATTCCATTACTCTGTATGGGGGGACCTAGGAGCATTCCATTGCTCTGTATGGGGGGACCTAGGACCATTCCATTACTCTGTATGGGGGGACCTAGGACCATTCCATTACTCTGTATGGGGTCTGACCTACACTACCTGAGCTCTCTTAGCCAGGATACAGTCTTCTACATGACTTTATGAGCCCTTTACAGACATGAGCTTTTTAAAGGTGCACAAATCTACAGACAGAGAGAACAGTCATACTATTGATGTGGGTTGATTTTCAACTGGATTTATCAAAGAGCAGTATCGTCTCTCTCTTCTCAAATTAGCATATCACATTACTGAAGTTGTACAGAAAACACTGAAATGGATAGGACCCATTTAGACATTTGAAGCCACTTCTGATATAAAGCAGCGTGTGTAGTGTTGAGAACAGACGGCTTTCACCTGTTCCAACTAATCCCCTGGATCTGGGGAGACCACTAAAGGCTTTAGTAGACATTATATTATACACTGGGAGAGGAGGGGGAGAACACAGAGAAGAGGGACTCAGTCCTCTCTACTACTGACTGACACTTATCTTCCCTGGAAACTGCTGCTTTGTGCTGGGGGAAGATAAACCATTAGATGTGTGGGTGGAGGGGGTGTGGGTGTGGATGACGGGTGTGTGTGGAGGGGGGTGTACTGTACTGTGGACACACAAGTTCCTCTCTCAACCTGTGTGCGTGTGTGACTTCCTGTCTCTCGGCTCACAGTAAATAGATTGGCCAGTACTGTCAGATCCTCCATGGATTTCTCCCACAGCTCAACCTCACCTCAGCCAAGAGCCTGTTAGATTTGGCTCTGCCATTTCTACTGGAAAGACCTTCTGCCTTCTCGCTCACAGATCAATGGATGGATTTGGCCTAACACTAACAGGACCTCTGTACTGCACAGAAACCACCGAGAACAACTGCTGATTAATGCATGGTATTGGTGCGCTGTATAGGAGGTCTGAGGACTCTAGCTTTAGTAAAGGCTTTCTAAGACATTAGTAGACCAGTGGGGGAATGCAGAGTGAATGTTCTGTATGGAGCGAGGAGGGGGTGGAGGTGGGTCGGTAGTCGTGGTGGAACGGAGCTTGTTCCTGAGTACAGCTTTGCTTTTCTTCCCCTCTGTGGGTATGTGACCCCCCCCCCCCCCCCCCCCCCCCCCGCCCGGTTCTCTTGTGGCTAATGTTGGGAGAGCGCTACTCTATCTACCGCTTCTACCCGGGAATGGAGATTGATTTCTGGGCTGAATCGTCCCCAGGGTTCCCCTTCTCTGGCTCTTTCCACATAAAATGGAGAAAAGAAAAGGCTTAGCGTCAAATTGAAATGCCTCCATTTTGGTTCTAGTGTTCCCCAGCTCCAGGCCATAGAACTAGAATTACAGGCGTTTGATTTCCTACCTGTTCCCAGAGTCCCCAGCTCGTTCTCTTACATTAGAGCCTTGTCATTCTCTCTGTCTGAAGACAGACAGGCGGAGGCAATGTGATGCTGACATGGGAAGGCTGACAACATCCTATAATGAAAAACACATGGACAAAACTCACAAGGGATTTTACAAATATTTCTTACACCAAATTGTTTGTTTACCCGTTTGAGCTATTAAAACTGTAAATTATATAATCATTATACTACCTCCTTTACTGAGAAATGTGTTTATTAAAATGTCTGTGTTGTGTCCAGCTGAATGAGATGATCCGTGCCCCCGCGGAGGGTCAGTTCTGGCAGGTGGACCACATCCGGCCCGTCTACAGTGGGGGAGGACAGTGTTCCCTGGACAACCTACAGACACTCTGCACTGTCTGCCACAGAACCGTAAGAGTCCAGTACACACAGACACACACACAGACACACAGTGTTCCCTGGACAACCTACAGACACTCTGCACTGTCTGCCACAGAACCGTAAGAGTCCAGTACACACAGACACACACACAGACACACAGTGTTCCCTGGACAACCTACAGACACTCTGCACTGTCTGCCACAGAACCGTAAGAGTCCAGTACACACAGACACACACACAGACACACAGTGTTCCCTGGACAACCTACAGACACTCTGCACTGTCTGCCACAGAACCGTAAGAGTCCAGTACACACAGACACACACACAGACACACAGTGTTCCCTGGACAACCTACAGACACTCTGCACTGTCTGCCACAGAACCGTAAGAGTCCAGTACACACAGACTCACACACAGACACACAGTGTACCCTGGACAACCTACAGACACACACCATCACACACAGACACACAGTGTTCCCTGGACAACCTACACACACACACACACACCATCACACACAGACACACAGTGTTCCCTTGACAACCTACAGACACACACACCATCACACGCAGACACACACACACCATCACACACAGACACACACCATCACACACAGACACACAGTGTTCCCTGGACAACCTACAGACACACACCATCACACACAGACACACAGTGTTCCCTGGACAACCTACAGACACACACACACACCATCACACACAGACACAGTGTTCCCTGGACAACCTACAGACACTCTGCACCGTCTGCCACAGAACCACAAGGGTCCTGGTCCCCGTTCCTCTGTGTCCATAAACACTCAGTCCCACATGGTGCTTCATTACACCCATATGCCCTCTCAAACCACCACCATGATATAATACCATGTTTTAATATCATACCATGTTATAATACACCACCATGTTATAATATCATACCATGTTGTAATATCATACCATGTTTAATACCATGTTGTAATATTATACCATGTTGTAATATCATACCATGTATAATACCATGTTATAATACCATGTTATAATACCATGTTATAATACCATGTTATAATGTAATACCATGTTATAATGTAATACCATGTTATAATATAATACCATGTTATAATATAATACCATGTTATAGTATAATACACCACCATGTTATAATACCATGTTACAGTATAAAGTGGTCCATGTTATAGTATAATACAGTATTGATAACAGTAGGCTGTTTGTTTTACAGAGGACAGAGTATTGATGACAGTAGGCTGTTTGTTTTACAGAGGACAGAGTATTGATGACAGTAGGCTGGTTGTTTTACAGAGGACAGAGTATTGATGACAGTAGGCTGTTTGTTTTACAGAGGACAGAGTATTGATGACAGTAGGCTGTTTGTTTTACAGAGGACAGAGTATTGATGACAGTAGGCTGTTTGTTTTACAGAGGACAGAGTACTGATGACAGTAGGCTGTTTGTTTTACAGAGGACAGAGTATTGATGACAGTAGGCTGTTTGTTTTACAGAGGACAGAGTATTGATGACAGTAGGCTGTTTGTTTTACAGAGGACAGAGTATTGATGACAGTAGGCTGTTTGTTTTACAGAGGACAGAGTATTGATGACAGTAGGCTGTTTGTTTTACAGAGGACAGAGTACTGATGACAGTAGGCTGTTTGTTTTACAGAGGACAGAGTACTGATGACAGTAGGCTGTTTGTTTTACAGAGGACAGAGTATTGATGACAGTAGGCTGTTTGTTTTACAGAGGACAGAGTACTGATGACAGTAGGCTGTTTGTTTTACAGAGGACAGAGTATTGATGACAGTAGGCTGTTTGTTTTACAGAGGACAGAGTATTGATGACAGTAGGCTGTTTGTTTTACAGAGGACAGAGTACTGATGACAGTAGGCTGTTTGTTTTACAGAGGACAGAGTACTGATGACAGTAGGCTGTTTGTTTTACAGAGGACAGAGTACTGATGACAGTAGGCTGTTTGTTTTACAGAGGACAGAGTACTGATGACAGTAGGCTGTTTGTTTTACAGAGGACAGAGTACTGATGACAGTAGGCTGTTTGTTTTACAGAGGACAGCTCAGCAAGCCAAGGACAGAAGCCAGATGAAGAAAGGACTGGCAGCCTCCAAAGTGGCTTCAGACATCACTCGCTTCTTCATAAAGAAATGAACCAAGGAAGGAAGGAGGGAAAGTTGGAGGAGTACTGAGTGACATAGGAAGGATGCTTCTTCAGTGTGTTGTCATCTCTGTGAAGAAGGCTACATGTCACAGTTGGTTCTCAATGCTGCCACTGCTGTCCGTGTTATGGATTCACCAGCAATCCAATGTAGAGGAACATCGCCTCCTTCCTTTAATGACATCATGTTTAAGTTGGATCATTGAGAGTGTTGATGTGAAGACTGTTCTTTCAGGGTTGTTTTTTTGTTGAGTTACCTGAATAGATTTTGACTAAACAATGCTGCCTGTATTAAATGCAAAGGTTCCAAATGAGCAGCTACGCTCCTTCCCATGTTGTCCCCGAACCGTCAGCAGTGAGCCTGGGTTGATTTATAACGGGCTTATCTAGCTCAGATACAGGCTGAACTGAACCAAGCTGGGCAGGCTGCTGCCTGTTTGAGTTGCCAGCCTGCCTGCATGCCTGCCGAGCGCTCGCTGCTATTTTAGGTTGTGCAAACTTGGTAGAAAAACCCTGATATGTGTGATGCTCTAGTTTACATCTTGACAGGATATCACAAGTGTTTTCCTTTATGTCCTCTACATGTAGTCTAGTTGATAGTGTCTTTATGTCCTCTACATGTAGTCTAGTTGATAGTGTCTTTATGTCCTCTACATGTAGTCTAGTTGATAGTCTTTATGTCCTCTACATGTAGGCTAGTTGATAGTGTCTTTATGTCCTCTACATGTAGTCTAGTTGATAGTCTTTATGTCCTCTACATGTAGGCTAGTTGATAGTGTCTTTATGTCCTCTACATGTAGTCTAGTTGATAGTGTCTTCATGTCCTCTACATGTAGGCTAGTTGATAGTGTCTTCATGTCCTCTACATGTAGTCTAGTTGATAGTGTCTTTATGTCCTCTACATGTAGGCTAGTTGATAGTGTCTTTATGTCTTCTACATGTAGTCTAGTTGATAGTGTCTTTATGTCCTCTACATGTAGGCTAGTTGATAGTGTCTTCATGTCCTCTACATGTAGTCTAGTTGATAGTCTTTATGTCCTCTACATGTAGTCTAGTTGATAGTGTCTTTATGTCCTCTACATGTAGGCTAGTTGATAGTGTCTTTATGTCCTCTACATGTAGTCTAGTTGATAGTGTCTTCATGTCCTCTACATGTAGTCTAGTTGATAGTGTCTTCATGTCCTCTACATGTAGTCTAGTTGATAGTGTCTTTATGTCCTCTACATGTAGGCTAGTTGATAGTGTCTTTATGTCCTCTACATGTAGTCTAGTTGATAGTGTCTTTATGTCCTCTACATGTAGGCTAGTTGATAGTGTCTTTATGTCCTCTACATGTAGTCTAGTTGATAGTCTTTATGTCCTCTACATGTAGTCTAGTTGATAGTGTCTTTATGTCCTCTACATGTAGGCTAGTTGATAGTGTCTTTATGTCCTCTACATGTAGTCTAGTTGATAGTGTCTTTATGTCCTCTACATGTAGTCTAGTTGATAGTCTTTATGTCCTCTACATGTAGTCTAGTTGATAGTGTCTTTATGTCCTCTACATGTAGGCTAGTTGATAGTGTCTTTATGTCCTCTACATGTAGTCTAGTTGATAGTGTCTTCATGTCCTCTACATGTAGTCTAGTTGATAGTGTCTTCATGTCCTCTACATGTAGTCTAGTTGATAGTGTCTTCATGTCCTCTACATGTAGTCTAGTTGATAGTGTCTTTATGTCCTCTACATGTAGTCTAGTTGATAGTGTCTTCATGTCCTCTACATGTAGTCTAGTTGATAGTGTCTTCATGTCCTCTACATGTAGTCTAGTTGATAGTGTCTTTATGTCCTCTACATGTAGGCTAGTTGATAGTGTCTTCATGTCCTCTACATGTAGTCTAGTTGATAGTGTCTTTATGTCCTCTACATGTAGTCTAGTTGATAGTGTCTTTATGTCCTCTACATGTAGTCTAGTTGATAGTGTCTTCATGTCCTCTACATGTAGTCTAGTTGATAGTGTCTTTATGTCCTCTACATGTAGTCTAGTTGATAGTCTTTATGTCCTCTACATGTAGTCTAGTTGATAGTGTCTTTATGTCCTCTACATGTAGGCTAGTTGATAGTCTTTATGTCCTCTACATGTAGTCTAGTTGATAGTCTTTATGTCCTCTACATGTAGTCTAGTTGATAGTGTCTTTATGTCCTCTACATGTAGGCTAGTTGATAGTGTCTTTATGTCCTCTACATGTAGGCTAGTTGATAGTGTCTTTATGTCTTCTACATGTAGTCTAGTTGATAGTGTCTTTATGTCCTCTACATGTAGGCTAGTTGATAGTGTCTTTATGTCCTCTACATGTAGTCTAGTTGATAGTGTCTTTATGTCCTCTACATGTAGGCTAGTTGATAGTCTTTATGTCCTCTACATGTAGTCTAGTTGATAGTGTCTTTATGTCCTCTACATGTAGGCTAGTTGATAGTGTCTTTATGTCCTCTACATGTAGTCTAGTTGATAGTGTCTTTATGTCCTCTACATGTAGGCTAGTTGATAGTCTTTATGTCCTCTACATGTAGTCTAGTTGATAGTGTCTTTATGTCCTCTACATGTAGTCTAGTTGATAGTGTCTTTATGTCCTCTACATGTAGTCTAGTTGATAGTGTCTTTATGTCCTCTACATGTAGTCTAGTTGATAGTGTCTTTATGTCCTCTACATGTAGTCTAGTTGATAGTGTCTTTATGTCCTCTACATGTAGTCTAGTTGATAGGTTTTCTGTGATGTCTACTGTTTTAGCAGGAGTCTTGGATTTGTTAGACTGAGCATGAATGGATGAACAAACTCGACTGAAATGAAAATAAAACTCTATTATTATCTCTCCTGTTGAGTGATCTGTTGTCTGTGTGGTTGTGGTGGTTGAGTGATCTGTTGTCTGTGTGGTTGTGGTGGTTGAGTGATCTGTTGTCTGTGTGGTTGTGGCGGTTGAGTGATCTGTTGTCTGTGTGGTTGTGGTGGTTGAGTGATCTGTTGTCTGTGTGGTTGTGGTGGTTGAGTGATCTGTTGTCTGTGTGGTTGTGGTGGTTGAGTGATCTGTTGTCTGTGTGGTTGTGGTGGTTGAGTGATCTGTTGTCTGTGTGGTTGTGGTGGTTGAGTGATCTGTTGTCTGTGTGGTTGTGGTGGTTGAGTGATCTGTTGTCTGTGTGGTTGTGGTGGTTGAGTGATCTGTTGTCTGTGTGGTTGTGGTGGTTGAGTGATCTGTTGTCTGTGTGGTTGTGGTGGTTGAGTGATCTGTTGTCTGTGTGGTTGTGGTGGTTGAGTGATCTGTTGTCTGTGTGGTTGTGGTGGTTGAGTGATCTGTTGTCTGTGTGGTTGTGGTGGTTGAGTGATCTGTTGTCTGTGTGGTTGTGGTGGTTGAGTGATCTGTTGTTTCAAAGCCAAACGTCTCAGCAGTTTTTTTTATGTATATATTTTTTAACCTTTTTATTTAACTAGGCAAGTAAGTCGATAACAAATTATTATTTTACAATGACGGCCTACCCCTGCCAAACCCTCCCCTAACCCGGACGACGCTGGGCCAAACCCTCCCCTAACCCGGACGACGCTGGGCCAAACCCTCCCCTAACCCGGACGACGCTGGGCCAAACCCTCCCTAACCCGGACGACGCTGGGCCAAACCCTCCCCTAACCCGGACGACGCTGGGCCAAATTGTGCGCCGCCCTATGGGACTCCCGGTTGTGATACAGCGGGATCGAACCAGGGTCTGGAGTGTAGGAGGGCTTTCCCAGGCAAACCATTGTTCCGTTATTAGGAATGTACAGAACTGCATCTCACAGCATAAAATGTACTGTGCAAATGTGCATCGCTTAAAGTCCAACAGAAAGGTACTAATATCCACATTCTGACATGTCTATCCATCTTCCTGCCCCCCCCCCCCCCCCCCCCCCCCGTGTTCTTCTGAAAGGACTTAACTCAATGAAGAAGAGAGAGGAAGGAAAGGTTACTATGGAAACAGTAGACCTGTGTGTTGGTGATCGGCATTGCGGAGGCAGAATATTGAATCATTTTCACAGCTCCTCTGTTTAGAGTTCAGGCTACAGATCAGCAGCTGGCTGCAATCAATCTCACCAGCCTTCTGTCTGTATCAGTCTGCCATCAGAGTATCTCACCAGCCTCCTGTCTGTATCAGTCTGCCATCAGGGTATCTCACCAGCCTCCTGTCTGTATCAGTCTGCCATCAGAGTATCTCACCAGCCTCCTGTCTGTATCAGTCTGCCATCAGGGTATCTCACCAGCCTCCTGTCTGTATCAGTCTGCCATCAGAGTATCTCACCAGCCTCCTGTCTGTATCAGTCTGCCATCAGAGTATCTCTACTCAACACTGTCTCAGGTGGTCCATCCAGTTCATTGGACAGTGGGAACATGAGTCAGCCATGTTGGTTCTGGGAGCAGCTGAGCTTGCAGATCTTGATCCCAACCCTCCTGATAGAATAAATCCACACCAGACCTGGTTGACTGGCTCAGACCAGACAAAGGAGAAAGGAGGATGATGTGCACAGAGAATGGAACCTCAGTATCCCTAATACAGCTCATGTCAACGAATCACATCAGATAAAGGTATCCCCAGCCCAGCTAAGACCACTTCTAGTCTGGAATGCTAACTTCCTGGTTCAGCATTGTTTCAACTGAGCTTCTCAGTTTGGATTAGATAGATAGATAGAACACTAACAGCTTTATCAGGAGCCTTTGTGCCTCGTCCTTAGTCCTCTACATCTGCTGCAGGGCTCCAGCCAGGTCTCCACTTAATATGGCTGTTGACCCTCTGTTGTCTGTCTGACTGAGCGGGCAGGCTCGCTTTGAGTACTGGACATCTCACAGGGAGGCAGCATCCTGACACGCCCTTTCTGTCCCTGTCCTGACAGCTGGCAGCCAGCGCTCCACTGCCTGCTTTCTGTCCCTGTCCTGGCAGCTGGCAGCCAGCGCTCAACTGCCTGCTTTCTGTCCCTGTCCTGGCAGCTGACAGCCAGCGCTCCACTGCCTGCTTTCTGTCCCTGTCCTGTCAGCTGGCAGCCAGCGCTCCACTACCTGCTTTCTGTCCCTGTCCTGTCAGCTGACAGCCAGCGCTCCACTACCTGCTTTCTGTCCCTGTCCTGTCAGCTGACAGCCAGCGCTCCACTGCCTGCTTTCTGTCCCTGTCCTGTCAGCTGGCAGCCAGCGCTCCACTGCCTGCTTTCTGTCCCTGTCCTGTCAGCTGGCAGCCAGCGCTCCACTGCCTGCTTTCTTCGGTCCACACCTGTAGATGGATGCAACTTGACGAAGGTTACTGCAGCCGGGCCTCTCTCTCCCTCCCCTGCTTCTTTTATTACACTCAGGCCAGGAGGGAGGATTGGGGGGGAGAACTTTAATAACGCCAAGCCCAGACGGAGGGAGCCGTATGGAGCGTCCTGGCATCAGATGAAGACGTTCGACTGCATCGCGCCGTTCTCTCTCTTCCCAGAGGGCCCGTTGATTAAAGAGCAGCCAGAGTCACGTGATGCTTCGTCTGTTTGTGTTGGGTAAACTCCAGACCCTCCCGCCAGGCCCTGGGAAAAACAATATCACTGTCAGTTGGTGTTAAGAAAGGAGAACAGTCCACAGTAACAGAGGTAGAAGTCTCTGTCCACTGTCCATCCTGTCTGTCTGATGGGTGGTTAGCTTTGCTATAACTGTCTGATAGCCTTTGCAAATTACATTTAGAGAAAATCTAATTAAACCTTTTTGTCACATGCGCCGAATACAACAAGTGTAGACTTTACTGTGAAATGCTGACTTACAAGCCCTTAACCAACAGTATAGACTTTACTGTGAAATGCTGACTTACAAGCCCTTAACCAACAGTGTAGACTTTACTCTGAAATGCTGACTTACAAGCCCTTAACCAACAGTGTAGACTTTACTCTGAAATGCTGACTTACAAGCCCTTAACCAACAGTGTAGACTTTACTGTGAAATGCTGACTTACAAGCCCTTAACCAACAGTGTAGACTTTACTGTGAAATGCTGACTTACAAGCCCTTAACCAACAGTGTAGACTTTACTGTGAAATGCTGACTTACAAGCCCTTAACCAACAGTGTAGACTTTACTGTGAAATGCTGACTTACAAGCCCTTAACCAACAGTGTAGACTTTACTGTGAAATGCTGACTTACAAGCCCTTAACCAACAGTGTAGACTTTACTGTGAAATGCTGACTTACAAGCCCTTAACCAACAGTGTAGACTTTACTGTGAAATGCTGACTTACAAGCCCTTAACCAACAGTGTAGACTTTACTGTGAAATGCTGACTTACAAGCCCTTAACCAACAGTGTAGACTTTACTGTGAAATGCTGACTTACAAGCCCTTAACCAACAGTGTAGACTTTACTGTGAAATGCTGACTTACAAGCCCTTAACCAACAGTGTAGACTTTACTGTGAAATGCTGACTTACAAGCCTTTAACCAACAGTGCAGATCAAGAATAAGAAAATATTTACCAAGTAGACTAAAATAAAAAGTAATAATAACAAGTAACACAATGTGGGGGTCAGTGTGGGGGGTATATACAGGGGGCACCTGCACCGAGTCAGTGTAGGGGGTATATACAGGGGGCACCTGTACCAAGTCAGTGTGGGTGGTATATACAGGAGGCACCTGTACCGAGTCAGTGTAGGGGGTATATACAGGAGGCACCTGTACCGAGTCAGTGTAGGAGGTATATACAGGGGGCACCTGTACCGAGTCAGTGTAGGGGGTATATACAGGAGGCACCTGTACCGAGTCAGTGTGGGGGGTATATACAGGGGGCACCTGTACCGAGTCAGTGTGGGGCGTATATACAGGGGGCACCTGTACCGAGTCAGTGTGGGGGGTATATACAGGGGGCACCTGTACCGAGTCAGTGTGGGGCGTATATACAGGGGGCACCTGTACCGAGTCAGTGTAGGGGGTATATACAGGAGGCACCTGTACCGAGTCAGTGTGGGGGGTATATACAGGGGGCACCTGTACCGAGTCAGTGTAGGGGGTATATACAGGAGGCACCTGTACCGAGTCAGTGTAGGGGGTATATACAGGAGGCACCTGTACCGAGTCAGTGTGGGGGGTATATACAGGGGGCACCTGTACCGAGTCAGTGTAGGGGGTATATACAGGGGGCACCTGTACCGAGTCAGTGTGGGGGGTATATACAGGGGGCACCTGTACCGAGTCAGTGTAGGGGGTATATACAGGAGGCACCTGTACCGAGTCATTGTAGGGGGTATATACAGGGGGCACCTGTACCGAGTCAGTGTAGGGGGTATATACAGGGGGCACCTGTACCGAGTCAGTGTGCAGGGGTATATACAGGGGGCACCTGTACCGAGTCAGTGTGGTGGGTATATACAGGGGGCACCTGTACCGGGTCAGTGTGGGTGGTATATACAGGGGGCACCTGTACCGAGTCAGTGTGGGTGGTATATACAGGGGGCACCTGTACCGGGTCAGTGTGGGTGGTATATACAGGGGGCACCTGTACCGAGTCAGTGAGGGGGGTATATACAGGGGGCATCTGTTCCCTAGTCAGTGGGGGGGGTATATACAGGAGGCACCTGTACCGAGTCAGTGTGGGGGGTATTTACAGGGGGCACCTGTACCGAGTCAGTGTGCGGGGGTATATACAGGGGGCACCTGTACCGAGTCAGTGTGCGGGGGTATATACAGGGGGCACCTGTACCGAGTCAGTGTGTGGGGGTATATACAGGGGGCACCTGTACCGAGTCAGTGTGCGGGGTATATACAGGGGGCAGCTGTACCGGGTCAGTGTGGGGGGTATATACAGGGGGCATCGGTACCGAGTCAGTGTGGGGTGGTATATACAGGGGGCACCTGTACCGAGTCAGTGTGGGGGGTATATACAGGGGGCATCGGTACCTAGTCAGTGTGGGGGGGTATATACAGGGGGCATCGGTACCGAGTCAGTGTGGGGGGTATATACAGGGGGCACCTGTACCGAGTCAGTGTGGGGGGGGTATATACAGGGGGCACCTGTACCGAGTCAGTGTGGGGGGTATATACAGGGGGCATCGGTACCTAGTCAGTGTGGGGGGGTATATACAGGGGGCATCGGTACCTAGTCAGTGTGGGGGGGTATATACAGGGGGCATCGGTACCGAGTCAGTGTGGGGGGTATATACAGGGGGCATCGGTACCTAGTCAGTGTGGGGGGGTATATACAGGGGGCATCGGTACCGAGTCAGTGTGGGGGGTATATACAGGGGGCACCTGTACCGAGTCAGTGTGGGGGGGGTATATACAGGGGGCACCTGTACCGAGTCAGTGTGCGGGGGTATATACAGGGGGCACCTGTACCGAGTCAGTGTGGGGGGGGTATATACAGGGGGCACCTGTACCGAGTCAGTGTGGGGGGGTATATACAGGGGGCACCGGTACCGAGTCAGTGTGGGGGGTATATACAGGGGGCATCGGTACCTAGTCAGTGTGGGGGGGTATATACAGGGGGCATCGGTACCGAGTCAGTGTGGGGGGTATATACAGGGGGCACCTGTACCGAGTCAGTGTGGGGGGGGTATATACAGGGGGCACCTGTACCGAGTCAGTGTGCGGGGGTATATACAGGGGGCACCTGTACCGAGTCAGTGTGGGGGGGGTATATACAGGGGGCACCTGTACCGAGTCAGTGTGGGGGGGTATATACAGGGGGCACCGGTACCGAGTCAGTGTGGGGGGGTACAGGCTAGTTGAGGTAATCTGTACATGTAGTTGGGGTGAAGTGACTATGCATAGGTAACAAACAAACAGCGAGTAGCAGCAGTGTACAAAAGGGGGGGGGGTTCAATGTAAATTGTCCGGTGCCGATTTTATGACTTGTTCAGCAGTCTTATGGCTTGTTCAGCAGTCTTATGGCTTGTTCTGCAGTCTTATGGCTTGGGGGTAGAAGCTGTTGAGGAGCCTTTGGGTCCCAGACTTGGTGCTCCGGTACCGCTTGCTGTGTGGTAGCAGAGAAAACAGTCTAGAACGTGGGTGACTGGAGTCTCTGACAATTTTATGGGCTTTCCTCTGACACCGCCTATTATATAGGTCCTGGATGGCAGGAAGCTTGGCCCCAGTGATGTACTGGGCCGTACGCACTACCCCCTGTAGCGCCTTACGGTCAGATGCCGAGCAGTTGCCATACCAGGCGGTGACGCAACTTGTCAGGATGCTCTCGATGGTGCAGCTGTAGAACCTTTTGAGGATCTGAGGACCCATGCCAAATCTTTTCAGTCTCCTGAGGGGGAAAAGGTTTTGTCGTGCCCTCTTCACGACTGTCTTGGTATGTTTGGACCGTGTTAGTTTGTTGGTGATGTGGACACCAAGGAACTTGAAACTCTCGACCTGCTCCACTACAGCCCTGTCAATGTTAATGGGGGCCTGTTCGACCTGCCTTTTCCTGTAGTCCACAATCAGCTCCTTTGTCTTGCTCACTTTGAGAGAGGTTGTTGTCCTGACACCACACTGCCAGTTCTCTGACCTCCTCCCTATAGGCTCCCTTATCGCTGTTGGTGATCAGGCACTGTTGTGTCGTCAGCAAACTTAATGATGGTGTTGATGTCGTGTTTGGCCACGCAGTCGTGGGTGAACAGGGAATACAGGAGGGGACTAAGTACACACCCCTAGGGGCCCCAGTGTTGAGGATCAGCATGTCAGACGTGTTGTTGCCTACTCTTACCACCTGGGTGCTGCCCGTCAGAAAGTCCAGGATATACAGTAACCATCCTTCCAGTACCATACAGGGAAGTGATCTCTAGATGGGATATACAGTAACCATCCTTCCAGTACCATACAGGGAAGTGATCTCTAGATGGTATATACACTAACCATCCTTCCAGTACCATACAGGTAGGTGATCTCTAGATGGGATATACAGTAACCATCCTTCCAGTACCATACAGGGAAGTGATCTCTAGATGGGATATAGAGTAACCATCCTTTCAGTACCATACAGGGAAGTGATCTCTAGATGGGATATAGAGTAACCATCCTTTCAGTACCATACAGGGAGCAGATATCTTTCAGGTGCTAAACCAAAGCCTGTTAAATGATAGACCATCCCTGGCTAAGCCTATTTATTGAAGAGGCTCTCTGTAGTCTACCTCCAGGATGTGTTGCATGCAGAGAAGAGGATGATGACCAAAAACACAATCAATTCACAAAGTAATGGATCCAGGGAAAGAGAGGACAAGGTGCTTAGTATAATTCATACATTTCCCAGTTGGTGGTAGATTCATTTATATTGCTGTAGTAATACATACCTTAATGCTGTTCGTTATAGCTCATGTGACGAGAGAGAAGAGACGTTCAATTCTACAACCACCTAAAAGGAAGTGATTCCCAAACCTTCCATAATAAGGCCATCACCTACAAAGCGATGAACCTGGAGAAGAGTCCCCTAAGCAAGCTGGTCCTGGAGCTCTGTTCACAAACACAAACACACCCTACAGAGAGATGAACCTGGAGAAGAGTCCCCTAAGCAAGCTGGTCCTGGAGCTCTGTTCACAAACACAAACACACCCTACAGAGAGATGAACCTGGAGAAAAGTACCCTAAGCTAGCTGGTCCTGGGGCTCTGTTCACAAACACAAACACACCCTACAGAGAGATGAACCTGGAGAAGAGTCCCCGAAGCAAGCTGGTCCTGGAGCTCTGTTCACAAACACAAACACACCCTACAGAGAGATGAACCTGGAGAAGAGTCCCCTAAGCAAGCTGGTCCTGGGGCTCTGTTCACAAACAGACACCACAAGAGTCTCAGGACATCAACACAATTAGAGCCAACCAAATCATGAGAAAACAAAAATATAATTACTTTGACACATTGGAAAGAATTAACAAAAAACAGTCAACTAGAATGTGATTTGGCCCTAAACAGAGAGTACACAGCGGCAGAATACCTGACCACTGTGACTGACCCAAAATTAAGGAAAGCTTTGACTATGTACAGACTCTGTGAGCATAGCCTTGCTATTGAGAAAGTCCGCCGTAGGCAGACATGGCTCTCAAGAGAAGACAGGCTATGTGCTCACTGCCCACAAAATGAGGTGGAGACTAAGCTGCACTTCCTAACCTCCTGCCAAATGTATGACCATATTAGAGAGACATATTTCCCTCAGATTACACAGATCCACAAAGAATTCGATAAACTCCCTTTATCTACTGGGTGAAATACCACAGTGTGACATCACAGCAGCAAGATTTGTAACCTGTTGCCACAAGAAAAGGGCAACCAGTGAAGAACAAACACCATTGTAAATACAACCCATATTGATGTTTTTTATTTTCCCTTTTGTACTTTAACTAATTGCACATCATTACAACACTGTATACAGACATAATATGACATTTGAAATGTCTCTTTTCCTTTGGAACTTTTGTGAGTGAAATGTTTATATCACTTTTGTTTTATCTATTTCACTTGCTTTGGCAATGTATGTTTCCCATGCCAATAAAGCCCCTTAAATTGAATTGAGGGAGAGACGGGGGGTCCTAAGTATCATTGCAGGCAGGCAGGCAGGCAGGCAGGCCCTAAATATCATTACTGAGCTGCAGACAGACAGCAGTCTGAACACCTCTGTCACCCCTGGATACAGACACCCCATCACCACTTTCTGCACCTCTTCAATCACCCCTTCACCCTGCCTGTCACCTGCCTAATGAACACACAGCCAATGACATGCATTTAATGAGGACCAGACCTGTCCACAGTCGTCCACACAGTGGCTGTGAGAAGAGATTAGACACAGAACACAGTCCTTTTCACACTACAGCTACACAACACAAACTACTGTACACTGAAATAACCCAAGTTAATCTGATCTCAGACTAGTCTGAATCAATTCAGTTTGAAATGGGTTCAAGGTAAGGACTACCTCCATAGTAACCCTGGTCCAAGGTAAGGACTACCTCCATAGTAACCCTGGTCCAAGGTAAGGACTACCTCCATAGTAACCCTGGTCCAAGGTGCCCTTTGTTCCTGACATAAGGGTTATTACTGTGTCTCTAATGAAAGCTCTCCTGAGCCAGAGAAACCATTAGTTTAGCTCTTTAGGGAATCTAAATAGGCTGAGCTGAGCTGAGCTTGGCGCTGAACAACACCTCACCAGCAACAGACTAATTACACTTCTGGTGAAGAGAGGAGGTGAAGAGACTTCTGGTGGAGGGAGGAGGTGAGGAGACTTCTGGTGGAGGGAGGAGGTGAGGAGACTTCTGGTGGAGGGAGGAGGTGAGGAGACTTCTGGTGGAGGGAGGAGGTGAGGAGACTTCTGGTGGAGGGAGGAGGTGAGGAGACTTCTGGTGGAGGGAGGAGGTGAGGAGACTTCTGGGGTGGAGGGAGGGGGGGGGTAGGAGACTTCTGCTTCATTAGAAATTACGAGATGAGGTGATGACTGGAATTTCAAACAAGACACTCACCAAGCCAGGCTGTGAACGGCACGCAACTCACCCAGTGGTCAGCCACCCGTGTCCTCGGAGGGCTGTGATTGTGAGCCTGAGTGGTTCCTGTTTATCTGCTCACACACAAGACAAGACACTGTTTGTTTGCACTGTTGAAGACACTGGATGCAGTCATAGAGACATTATTGAACACATGTACAACTGTTGATTGAATATTCTCTACATTCGCTGCCATAGTATTTGTTAACCTAGATATCAACACTAAAATTAGTGTACTTTGCTCTCTGTCCTCTCTCCAACTCTGCCCTGGCCTAGACACAGCCCAGCTCAAATAGGTCATACTATGGGCCATAATTAGTTGAAATGTCAAAGATGGTGAATTATTGATGACAAGGGAGGAAACCTAAAATTGGCTGGTTTCAACCAGTTTTTAAAGGGACAGCTGGAGCTTTGGGGGCAGTTATATTTGGGGACACTTTTGCAAAGTTTCACCAAATAAATATTTGCCTGAGTTTTGCACTCTGTGAGCAAGGCAAGACTGCATTGTCACCAGAACATATGATTGTTTTTGCCAGCTGGGGACTTTGTGGAGAAATGAACCATTCATTTATTTCTGACTGAGGGACATATTGTATGATGATATGAATCCCCTATGTAACGACCTACACCTGCTAGTTCTGCTGAGTCTGTACTGAGCTGGCAGAATGAAGCACCTGGATGATCCAAATAAGACCAGGTTGTTACTTCCGTAATACATCCAGGAGCACAATAGAGTGACAACAGCCATTAATCAGACGGTCAGTGCCGGCGCTACCGGGTGGCAAAACCGGGCTTGGACCCCCAGATAGATTTTGTCCCAAATTGACACTTTTCTTTCGATTGGCGAGAAATCTTCATGTGAATGTTTTTTTTTAAAAACGGCATTAAAACATTATGCGCATTTCCTAACCAGTGATGTTTCCGTCAAATTGACTTGTCGCCTATAAAAGTCTGTGTGTGATGACGAAGTGCACATAAAGTTACGTTTTGCTGTTATATTCGCATGTACCGAATAAAAATAATACAAGTTAAATGGATGTCCATTATTTTCAACAATACTGATGATTTCTCACACAAAAAAAAAGTGCGTTATATAGCGAGTGTACCCACTCTGGTACTGGCAGTCAACAGCTCACAGATACACTACCTACATGGTCAGATTATTGTGGACAACAGAGAGAGATTATTCTATCATGTCACCAGAATAAAGAACCTCGATATTTATTGGAAAGGAGCATCAAGCTCGTCACCTTGCTCTTTCACCATCTCGGTGAATTTCATAATGTATTTCATCTGTAGCATAACTGCATGCTTTCCGACGAGAAGTACTTCATACTTCGATATGATAGTTACTATACCAATATTTGCGCATAAAATCGTTTCCACCGACATTTCTCGCATAATACCGAAACAAATAGATTTCACCTTGTCTAGGGTATTTTGTTTACCGACATTCCATTTGCATTAGATGTTTGATCAGACACATTAGTCACATAATAAAATATTGGATCATGGAAACCTGGTTAGAGATTGTTCACTTTTGCACGTAGCTACAGCTTATAATAGGCTAGCTAGTTCCGTTAAGTGTTGGTAGCGGCACGCCAAGACCCTTCTCTCTCTTGACATAACTCTACAATAATACATTGCAACTATGGAATCCATATTGGGAAGTCACTTAGTTTTCAGACGAAAGAGACTTCCTGATATTTGCGGTCGGAGAGGAATAGGCAAAGTTCGACTGATTTGTTCTGGTCAATATTATTATTGTATTTTTTTATTTAATTAGGCAAGTCAGTTAAGAACAAATTCTTATCTACAATGAAGGCATCGGACAATGCTGGGCCAATTGTGCGCCGCCCAATGGGCTTCCCAATCACGGCCGGATGTGAAACAGGGACTGTAGTGAGATGCAGTGCCTTATACCGTTGCGCCACTCCGGAGCCCCGATATATTTTAATCTTTCAAAAGATCTGATTGGTCAAAAGATCAAATTAGCACCAAAATATTAGAATTGGGCTGCAAACGCAAGCATAACTGCTCCATGGTCTTTTTGCCAGACCAAGTGATGACAACTAATCAATGATTGAACAGCACCACCCAGTGGAGGTATGTGGTAGCACAAATAACCATTATAAAATACACAAGACCATGATGTGTTTGTGTGTAAAAACGACAGTTTTACACGTTTATTTGGGTTCCCAGTACACATATTAAGGATTTGTTCAATAGTGTCCGCTTTAGGACCTCCTAATACACTGTTATGGCAGAATAGAATGTGTGGTCTGAGGGTGTAACAAGTCAACCGACTAGCTAGTTATAACTCAGAACTGCAGTCCTATATACAATCACCTCTAGAGATCTTTTCATAGGATGGCGGTTGGTTAATTAGACATTTATCAATATTGAAGAATAGCAACTTGTTGACGACTTGTTACAATCACAAGGCTTTTTGTAAATATGCCGAGATATCTTTTTAAATGCACTTCACAGCAGATATAACGTAAACTTCTTTTATAGCTCTAGAATAATCTGCCGTACGTTTTAGAGGCACAGCCTTTGGCATCCACTTAGTTGGACAGTAGACAGCATATGGTCCAGTCCCCAATCGACCCCTAGACCCTAAGCACTTGAGATCCCACAAGCGCATAAAGGGTGTCTCTCAAAACAGCACACTATTCCCTATGTAGTACACTACTTTCGATCAGGACCCAGTGTTTTTCCCAGCTGGGAACTTTGCGGGCCCTGGTCAAAAAGTAGTGCCCTACATAAGGAATAGGGTGCCATTTTGGATACACACATAGGGTCTATGAGGTGTTGATCTGGGAAAGGGCCTTTGTATGTCCTCTGACTAGCCATGTGTGATGAGTTGGATTGCGTGTCCTCCCATTAGAAGACAAGCACACTGAAACAGCCTCTACGGTAAGATAGATGCTGTACTTCTGCAGCCTTCAACCAACAACATGACAGAAGTTATACATCTCTACAGATACAGGTATTACGCCAAGAGAGGAAGATTTATTTCGTTCTTTATATCAAAAGTTTCAAGACCTGAGTATTTCAAGGAATAAGGTTGTTTCTTAACATACGAAAACGTACACGCATTTACGTGGACACTGAACCGCCACCAGGCTGCTATCTTCCCTTATGTGATTGAAACATGCACATCATTAATAACAAATAACTAATAAAAACGCAGACTTCTCTTTATCTCTCCTTAAAAGAACAGAATTAAAATCTGGAATTTTGTCAATCACAGAACCAGTGAACGTGGCTCCCGGGGTTTTTTTAGCAAGCAGACAAGTAGCATTACAGCACTGTGTATATATCATGTTGTGGACATTTCTGAAGATCCTTAAAGCATCAGTAATTATTACCGTGTGTGGACAGGACTGACTGACTGGGTGGGTGACGAAGTTACTTTCACATAACTTCAAAGTTATAAAATCATTTTTTACTTGTTTTTAAATCATAAAAAAACTATTTTTTTCTCAGAATTATTTTCTCTCTATCCAACAACTCCTGCCAAGCCTACTATCCAGATTTGTTTGTCCAGTCGTGCCAACTCAAATGTCAAGCCAAACATATTTGGACGGAGTTGGCAAGAGAGCCAAACAGCCTGCACCCAGGCTAAACGACTAACTCTGTCTGAAGTTACAGGTTCATTCCCTGGGCACTTAGCAGAGAGTCCAGCATGTCAAACGTGTCTTTGTAGTCGGTGTGTTGGCCGTTAGACCCCAGCACTCCATTTGACCCCTCCGGGCCACCGTGGTGTCTCTCCACAGTCCTCGGGCCACCACCACCGTCTGAAGAGTAGTGGGAGGAGCCTCCGGCCCCTTTGGAACTCCTGCTGCTCTTAGCAGAGTGGTGGTGGTTGTTATGACTACTGACGTCAGAGTTGGCCCGTTTCCTGGAGGTGGAACCGGAGCCCCCTAGGTCGCTACCATGGCCCCCGAGGACTCTGAGTGCCAGGGCGGGGTCGATGGCCCCTCTGCCGTTCCCGCTGAGGGAATAGGGGTGCGAGTGGCCGTGCTTGGGGTGTCTGCTGGGGCCAGAGTGGTCTTTGTACTTCTCTTTGCCCTGTGGGACACCAACATGGCCGCCCTGGTCCCTCTCAGCTGATACTTTGATTCTCATCTTTAGCTCCTCGTTGCTGGCCGCAACGCCGTTCTCAACCGCCGAGGCCTGTGGTGGGAGACCTCGTGTCTTTTTAGAGCTGGCCTTGTCCCTCCTGCTGTCCCCGTGCTGGGGGACACCCTGCCCAGGCTGGGAGCGTCTTTTATGGGACTGGTGGTGAGGGAGGGCGGGGGACTGGTACATGTCCACACCACTCTGCTCCTCTCGGACACCGTTCTGCATGGTCTGCAGGTCTGCTGCCTGTTTCTCTCTGTACTTATCCAGGGAGAGTTTCTGTGGGGGGCGCGTGAAGGGCGAGGGGTTATTGGGTAGGGCCTGTGGGTGCTTGCCTGCACTGGCCGTTTTGTGTTCGTGTTTGCCTGATGGGTACTTTGAAGGGATGGCTTGAGGAAGAAAGGCAAGGCCCTGGTCCAGCCCCAGCAGCTCAGCGTGGTCCCCAGACAGGGCCTGGTAGGGAGGGAACGGGATAGACATGTCGTCTAGTGAAGCCATCTCCCCAGAGTCTGACAGAGACGAAGAGAAGAATGAGTTGCTGCCGGCCACACCGGTGATGCCGTCCAATGAGGAGGTCCCTTGGAAGGAGGTGTCGCCCGTTTGACTGTCCATCTTGGGCTTCTTGGCAGCTTGTGTGGCCTGGAATAACGATGTGGTGAAATTCAGTTAAAAAAAGGGCAACACCAAACCATTCCACACCCAAATGTCAGTCAATATCATTCAGAAAACCAATCTGATGAAACAGTGAAGTAGTAGCTACTAGGGGGCTAAATGCTGAAACACTTACACCAGTTGTGAGAGCAGAACCTACCCTCCAGTTACGTATCCTTTTCAGCCTGCTGGGCGTCTTCTCCAGAATTTGCAGGAATTCATTGGTCAGCTCTACATCGGACACAAAGACAACTATTAGAACCCTGAAGGAAGTGATGGGTCGGCTCTACATAGGACACAAAGACAACTATTAGAACCCTGAAGGAAGTGATGGGTCAGCTCTACATCAGACAAAGACAACTATTAGAACCCTGAAGGAAGTGATGGGTCAGCTCTACGTCAGACAAAGACAACTATTAGAACCCTGAAGGAAGTGATGGGTCGGCTCTACATAGGACACAAAGACAACTATTAGAACCCTGAAGGAAGTGATGGGTCAGCTCTACATCAGACAAAGACAACTATTAGAACCCTGAAGGAAGTGATGGGTCAGCTCTACATCAGACAGACAACTATTAGAACCCTGAAGGAAGTGATGGGTCGGCTCTACATAGGACACAAAGACAACTATTAGAACCCTGAAGGAAGTGATGGGTCAGCTCTACGTCAGACAAAGACAACTATTAGAACCCTGAAGGAAGTGATGGGTCAGCTCTACATAGGACACAAAGACAACTATTAGAACCCTGAAGGAAGTGATGGGTCAGCTCTACATAGGACACAAAGACAACTATTAGAACCCTGAAGGAAGTGATGGGTCTGCTCTACATCGGACACAAAGACAACTATTAGAACCCTGAAGGAAGTGATGGGTCAACTCTACATCGGACACAAAGACAACTATTAGAACCCTGAAGGAAGTGATGGTTCAGCTCTACGTCAGACAAAGACAACTATTTGAACCCTGAAGGAAGTGATGGGTCAACTCTACATCGGACACAAAGACAACTATTAGAACCCTGAAGGAAGTGATGGGTCAGCTCTACATCGGACACAAAGACAACTATTAGAACCCTGAAGGAAGTGATGGTTCAGCTCTACGTCAGACAAAGACAACTATTAGAACCCTGAAGGAAGTGATGGGTCAGCTCTACGTCAGACAAAGACAACTATTAGAACCCTGAAGGAAGTGATGGGTCAGCTCTACGTCAGACAAAGACAACTATTAGAACCCTGAAGGAAGTGATGGGTCAGCTCTACATCAGACAGACAACTATTAGAACCCTGAAGGAAGTGATGGGTCAGCTCTACATCGGACACAAAGACAACTATTAGAACCCTGAAGGAAGTGATGGGTCAGCTCTACGTCAGACAAAGACAACTATTAGAACCCTGAAGGAAGTGATGGGTCAGCTCTACATCAGACAAAGACAACTATTAGAACCCTGAAGGAAGTGATGGGTCAGCTCTACATCGGACACAAAGACAACTATTAGAACCCTGAAGGAAGTGATGGGTCAGCTCTAGGTCAGACAAAGACAACTATTAGAACCCTGAAGGAAGTGATGGGTCAGCTCTACATCAGACAAAGACAACTATTAGAACCCTGAAGGAAGTGATGGGTCAGCTCTACATCAGACAAAGACAACTATTAGAACCCTGAAGGAAATGATGGGTCAGCTCTACATCAGACTAAGACAACTATTAGAACCCTGAAGGAAGTGATGGTTCAGCTCTACGTCAGACAAAGACAACTATTAGAACCCTGAAGGAAGTGATGGGTCAGCTCTACGTCAGACAAAGACAACTATTAGAACCCTGAAGGAAGTGATGGGTCAGCTCTACATCAGACAAAGACAACTATTAGAACCCTGAAGGAAGTGATGGGTCAGCTCTACATCAGACAAAGACAACTATTAGAACCCTGAAGGAAGTGATGGGTCAGCTCTACATCAGACAAAGACAACTATTAGAACCCTGAAGGAAGTGATGGGTCAGCTCTACATCAGACAAAGACAACTATTAGAACCCTGAAGGAAGTGATGGGTCAGCTCTACATCAGACAAAGACAACTATTAGAACCCTGAAGGAAGTGATGGTTCAGCTCTACATCAGACAAAGACAACTCTCAGTCGGAATAAACAAGAAATAATAAACAGAGGGTGGAATTCCACTATAGAATCCCGAAGGTCTTGGGTTCAACACCTTCAATCAAGTGTTCCCAATTTCCCCCTACGAGGGTGGAATTCCACTGTCCTTAAAATTAAAATAAGAACCCAAATGTTTCTGACCGTCCAGCAGTGTGAGCGTGACGGTGCGGTCCAGATACTCCCACCAGTGTTTCCCATCAGTGGAGACCGGGATCTCCCAGTTGGACCATTTACAGGCCAGGTGGATGCAGACGCAGGCGATGACTGTGGGCTTGTGCTGCAGGCAGAACGTGGTGAGGTGGAGGCTGTCGGAGGGAAGACCACAGAGGAGACACCCGTTACTACAGTTCTAGGGTTGGAATACAGGACATTAGCACTAGCCCTGGGACATGGCTGAAGACCCCATGGAACTGGTTTTCAAACCTTTCCCCGGAAAATCCCAGACATTTCAATGTTGTTACAGCCCTGAACTAGAGCACGGATTCACCTAATCAAGGTCTTGACGATTAGTTGACAAGTTGAATCACCTAATCAAGGACTTGACGATTAGTTAACAAGTTGAATCACCTAATCAAGGACTTGACGATTGTGCTAGTTGTGGGAGAGCTGGGGGTCCCCGAGGAGAGATTTGAACATCTCTATGGTGTCTCTAGACTAGAGCCATGTCTCTGGTCTAATAAAGCTCAGAGTACAGCTGATCTGCATGCATACAGTCCATATTATAATACTGCCTTCATATTCCAGACTGTTGAGAGAGTGAGTGGCAGAGGCACGTACTCCGGTGGTTTTCTATGATGGATGATCGTGGCTGTTTCTCTTACCATTTCAGACAGAATCTTACCTTAGAAAACTGATACATTGAGGACAACCTAGACGGTAAACTTGTTCTTTGAGAGTACTGAGCATTTTATTGGGATCGAGCTCGTTTCCTAGAGATAATTGATGTCCACCATCCACCTGCTGTGTTCCAGTCCAGCCTGTCAAGTTATGCCATCTCACTCATACCTTTGTCAACTTTCTTTTTAAAATGTCCTTTTTCCAAAATGGTTCAATCGTCTTGCTTTGCAAAAATCTGGGCAATACATTCATTATGGAAGTATCCTTTTGACTGTGTAAAAAAAACTAACATTTTTTGCCCTCTGTCCAGACATTGTATACTGCTGTTGATAGGATAGCAAAAGTATTCATCTAAGTCAGGGCAAGTACAGTTACTAAAATTAAATTGAGGAAAATAATGAACTGTAATGTTTATATTCTACTAAGGTAAAGAAGAGGATACCTATAGCATACAAGTCATTCATATATTAGAGAGAATTATGGATGATCATTTTACTACTGGAGTATTAGGTGTGTCAATTATCACTAAGAATTTGCTTGTTACCCTTGTGTATATATTAGCTTCTATTTGTCAAACATAAATCAAGAAAAAAACAAAACATTATTAATACTTACCGGGACAGATGCTATAGTTTACATCTTTTCACTGATCTTTAGTGGCAAGCTATATTCAGGCTACCAATTGTGTTTTAGGAAGGAGGAGACATATGCACTCTGTAGCAACCAAATGGTCAGTGAGGACAGTCTACAGCACCACCAACACGTTCACATTGTGCATTCAACCCCTATGTGCCAACACTGAGCCCTTGTACAATACACCGCACTGCTGCAGCCTGGCTGGCCGGTACCACCCCTAGGGGTTTACCAGAAACCTGCCTGGCGCAAAGAGGGCGTTGGACACAGGAAGGGGGACCTGCCAGTACAGGAAGCTATAGTGTGCCATCACAGTGCAACATAGTGGGGGGGCGGGGTCAGGATAACAACCTGTTGGTAGCCATGAAATAGGAAGTCTGTGCCAAATCCTTGCTTGCTGTAATAGAAGGAAGAGAGGGGTCAAAGGTTAGCTCGGAATCTCAGACAAGCACTGGAATGAAATCAAATAAACATTATTAGAACTGGTTACTACATACAGGAGAGGTTTAATAAAAGTGTCTGTGTCGGGGTGTTTGTGTCAAAGATGAGAGAAGGTGATAAGATGGAAAGACACAGGAAGAAGGCTGTACCTCGCACTAGTTGGGAACATCTCACAACATCAGTGTGAGGATGTTCAATTGTTATTTCAAAACCTGAAAACAATGGAATGGAACATGATTAGACATTCCAAAGCCCACTGGCCATCCAGATGCAAATGAACCAAAAAGTACCACGACTACGTCCCAAATGGCACCCCATTCCCTTTATAGTGCACTACTTTAGACCAGGACCCACTGGGGTAGTGCACTACTTTAGACCAGGACCCACTGGGGTAGCGCACTACTTTAGACCAGGGCCCACTGGGGTAGTGCACTACTTTAGACCAGAGCCCACTGGGGTAGCACACTACTTTAGACCAGGGCCCACTGGGATAGTGCACTACTTTAGACCAGGACCCACTGGGGTAGTGCACTACTTTAGACCAGAGCCCACTGGGGTAGCACACTACTTTAGACCAGGGCCCACTGGGATAGTGCACTACTTTAGACCAGAGCCCACTGGGGTAGCACACTACTTTAGACCAGAGCCCACTGGGGTAGTGCACTACTTTAGACCAGGGCCCACTGGGGTAGTGCACTACTTTAGACCAGAGCCCACTGGGGTAGCACACTACTTTAGACCAGAGCCCACTGGGGTAGTGCCCTTGTACAATAAAAGCATTTTACTGTGTGTAAAGCATAGGGTGCCCTTTGGGATGCAGCCCATGAAGTTTCCATGTATCATCCACCTATAGACAGATCCTTACCTAGCGTCTGCAGTACTATCGTTTCTAGTATCACCAGCTCCTGAGCTTGCTGATGGTATGCCTAAAGTTCAACAGATTTCATATTTGTAATGTGTCTCTCTCTCAGTATCACCATGACAAGAGATCCACATCACAACACCCAGGTACAGAGGCCTCACTTACATTACTCTTGGTGTCTAGTGGTGCATCCTGGGGGTTGACGCAGGCGTGGGCCACTTTGATGACATGTTCAAGCTTCCTAGGTTGTTCCTCCACCTTCGCAGCCAAGAACAAGGTTGTTTGGGAGATGATCTGTAGAAATAAAGACACTAAGGTTGGGCGGTATCCAGATTTTCATATCGTCCTACCGTCCTTCACTCATCCCAGGATTTACAGTATTACAGGCTTAATGCACAAGGGTGCGCCATAAAACTGGTTGAAAACGCCTATTGGAAGTCTATTACCAGAATGCTAACATAATGAGCACAAATAATAGAGGCTGCTAGCTAAATATGCTATCGAGCAGAAAACATGTTGTTTTCTTCAAACAGGCAGCCCAGCTCAAAGTTATACATATACAGGAAGGGGCTACTGCGGAGCGACAGGTGGACTGGTGGTTAGAGAGGTGGATTAGTAACCGAAAGGTTGTGGTTAGAGAGGTGGACTAGTAACCGAAAGGTTGTGGTTAGAGAGGTGGACTAGTAACCGAAAGGTTGTGGTTAGAGAGGTGGACTAGTAACCGAAAGGTTGTGGTTAGAGAGGTGGACTTTAACCGAAAGGTTGTGGTTAGAGAAGTGGACTAGTAACCGACAGGTGGTAGTTAGAGCGTTGGACTAGTAACCGAAAGGTTGCAAGATCGAATCCCCGAGCTGACAAGGTAAAAATCTGTCGTTCTGCCCCTGAACAGGCAGTTAACCCACTGTTCCTAGGCTGTCATTGTAAATAAGAGTTTGTTCTTAACTGACTTGCCTAGTTAAATAAAAAAATGTAAAATTTTTATGTAAAGTCATTTTTTGGTAAGTTTGTACATTTACAAGGGAATGTTAGAGACATTGTGCAACTGAACAATACTGGTTGTGGAGCAGCATGTGTACACGCTATGCATGTGTGGAGTCTGGAGTCGCTAGGCCAACGAGCCTGCCTGCTCTGAGAAGATAGGGGAGAAGCAGACGGGCCCAGAACGGAGGGGAGAAGCAGACGGGCCCAGAACGGAGGGGAGAAGCAGACGGGCCCAGAACGGAGGGGAGAAGCAGACGGGCCCAGAACGGAGGGGAGAAGCAGACGGGCCCAGAACGGAGAAGCAGACGGGCCCAGAACGGAGAAGCAGACGGGCCCAGAACGGAGAAGCAGACGGGCCCAGAACGGAGAAGCAGACGGGCCCAGAACGGAGGGGAGAAGCAGACGGGCCCAGAACGGAGGGGAGAAGCAGGCGGGCCCAGAACGGAGGGGAGAAGCAGGCGGGCCCAGAACGGAGGGGAGAAGCAGACGGGCCCAGAACGGAGGGGAGAAGCAGACGGGCCCAGAACGGAGGGGAGAAGCAGACGGGCCCAGAACGGAGGGGAGAAGCAGACGGGCCCAGAACGGAGGGGAGAAGCAGACGGGCCCAGAACGGAGAGGAAAACACAAGGATTTGTTTTTTTATTTAACCAGGTAGGCTAGTTGAGAAGTTCTCATTTACAACTGCGACCCGGCCAAGATAAAGCACAGCAGTTCGACACATACAACAACAGAGTTAAACATGGAATAAACTAAACATATAGTCAATAATACAGTAGAACAAAATAAATAATATACAGTGAGTGTAAATGAGGTAAGATAAGGGAGGTAAGGCAAAGAATAGGCCATGGTGGTGAAGTAATTACAATATAGCAATTAAACATTGGAATGGTAGATGTGCAGAAGATGAATGTGCAAGTAGAGATACTGGGGTGCAAAAGAGCAAGATAAATAAATAAATACAGTATGGGGATGAGGTAGTTGTATGGGCTATTTACAGATGGGCTATGTACAGGTGCAGTGATCTGTGAGCTGCTCTGACAGCTGGTGCTTAAAGCTAGTGAGGGAGATATGAGTCTCCAGCTTCAGTGATTTTTGCAGTTCGTTCCAGTCATTGGCAGCAGAGAACTGGAAGGAAAGGCGGCCAAAGGAGGAATTGGCTTTGGGGGTGACCAGTGAGATATACCTACTGGAGAGCATGCTACAGGCCGGTGCTGCTATGGTGATCAGTGAGCTGAGATAAGGCGGGGCTTTACCTAACAGAGACTTGTAGATGACCTGGAGCCAGTGGGTTTGGCGACGAGTATGAAGCGAGGGCCAGCCAACGAGAGCGTACAGGTCTCAGTGGTGGGTAGTATAAAGGGGCTTTGGTGACTAAACAGATGGCACAGTGATAAACTCTACTCAACAAATTGGATGCAGTCTTGGAAGCTATTTTATAAATTACATCGCCGAAGTCGAGGATCGGTAGGATGGTCAGTTTTACGAGGGTGTTTGGCAGCATGAGTGAAGGATGCTTTGTTGCGAAACAGGAAGCCGCTTCTAGATTTAATTTTGGATTGGAGATGCTTAATGTGAGTCTGGGAGGAGAGTTTACAGTCTAACCAGACACCTAAATATTTGTAGTTGTCCACATATTCTAAGTCAAAACTGTCCAGAGTAGTGATGCTGGACGGGCGGGCAGGTGCAGGAAGTGATCGGTTGAAGAGCATGCATTTAGTTTTACTTGCATTTAAGAGCAGTTGGAAGCCACGGAAGGAGAGTTGTATGGCAATGAAGCTTGGCTGGAGGTTAGTTAAAGTGTCCAAACAAGGGCCAGAAGTATACAGAATGGTGTCATCTACTTAGAGGTGGATCAGAAAATCACCAGCAGCAAGAGTGACATCATTGATGAATACAGAGAAGAGAGTCAGCCCGAGAATTTAACCCTGTGGTACCCCTATAGAGACTGCCAGAGGTCCGGGCAACAGGCCCTCCGATCAAGCTGTAGTGGCAGCTGTACAGATAACTCATCCAAAGGCTTTGACACGTCAAATACCACTACGACATTGCTCGTCCTAATATTTATATATTTCTTAATTCCATAGTTTTACACGTGTGTATTGTTAAGATACTACTGCAGTGTTGGAGCTAGGAACACAAGCATTTCACTACACCCGCAATAACATCTGCTAAATATGTGACCAATAAAATGTGATTTGATTGATGAGAATTCACACATTATCAGCAGACAGCTCTCTGACTGATGTGTAGTTATTTTTCTACGACACTATTATCTATGTAGCCAGCCTACTTCTCTCAGGTAAAACGCCAGATTAACTGGCTACATTCTTTCTATGATAAAACAGAAATATGATGGCCATGCATCGTTTTTGCAAAAAAAAAATACATAGCTTTTTAAAATTGTAAGCTCATTTAGCCTACTTGTGTGGCTGCCAGCCAAATAGCATTGCAATTCTGTCGTCATCAGATGAAAATTATGCTTATTTTCTGCCGAATGTGTTGTATTTTCTGCGAAGAAAAACTATAGTTGCACATCCCCGATCACTCTATTGAGGCAAAACACACTTGACTTTCAACATAAAACATGACCTCTGTCAATACACAGTTGGATTCACCTGCTCCCACTTTCCCCAGTTTTGCTATTTACAAAACATGTGACTAGCTCAACTGGGGGAACTATGGTAGGGAACTAGTGTAGGTAGTACAATGTGGCTCAGCTGGTAGAACATGGAGCTTACAACGCCAGGGTTGTGGGTTCGATTCCCACAGGGGACCAGTATGAAAATGTGTGCACTTACTACTTACTGTAAATCGCTCTGGATAAGAGCATCTGCTAAATGACTCAAACGTACAAGTTTGTTTGACTGCAGGTATTTACTTAAAAAGTAGCTACACATTAAAATGTATAGAAAAGCTTATATTAAATAGTTTAAACGTTAAATGGAGCACAGAGCATAGAGCACTTAAATGGCTATTTCCAAATATACTGCCCAAGACAACAAGAAAATCCATCTGCTCTCCCTTGTAGATAGAAGTTAGCCTTGTCCCAGATCTGTTTGTGCTGCAAATCATTGTCACACCAAGCACAATGACTATAAGAGTTGGCAAGACAGCACAAAGAGATATAGGAAGAGGCTAGATAGCGAGTCAGAAAATGAAAAAATGAATGTTACAATTGAGATGGTGATTACTTACATTCCTATGAAACTTAGTGAAAGAGTGAATCATATAAAATCTATGCATGTAAACGATTGCAGTGTTGATGATGAGTTGAGAGCTGAATACAAGGGTTAAGGTATTCCAAGTGATATGCGGAAACAACAGTAATACTGCAATCAATGCATAAACTATTCTAACATCATAGCTGGCTGATGTCATTTACCGGTAGTTGGGTGACAATCCACCTAGCTTTGTTCCCATCTCAGCTAGTTAGCTCAGGTTCACTAACGTTACTCCAATAATGAGACACAGCTGACCAAGATGTCACAACTAACTACCTCGTGAGATAACAAACCATATTATATATGTTCATAAAAATGATTAACTAATAGTTACTCGTACATCCAGTAGACGATAAGAGCTGCTAAGGCGAACGTCTAGCAGGCCAAAATAATAGCTACCGTTAGCTGATCACATAACAGAACGAGGTTAGCATGGTAGCGATCAAGTTAGCTGAAGAACTAGCTAGCGTAACAACCTCAAAGGTTACGGTTACTGCGTTAAGTATCACATTTTGTGATCCGACCAAGACATAACGTTAGTCGAAGTAAAACATTCAACTTGTATTTTAAATGGACACATTTAGCTGTGTTTCAGTTACTTGCAAAGAAAGCTAGCTAGCTACTAGGTACCAAGCTAACAAACGGCACAACCATTTTGGAGGCTAGTTAGCCTAGCTGCCACATAGCGGGCTGAAAGACTCATTTTCAGAAAGGATACACGTTGAGTCTCTGGCCCATATCCTGAATTAGGTTGGCGGCTTGCTGTCGGTAAGAAAGTTCCCTATCAGATTCGACTCCACTGCGGCGGGACGGCGTTGTTTCTAGTTGCTCCCGGGAAAAGAGCCATTTCGAAGAAGGTCCCCGGTGCACCGCCATTGCGCTCCAACGACTAGCCCCTGGTGGCTCGAGGGGGTAGGGAGCGTAGGAAACAAAACGCGCATGCGTGTTGGCTACTCTCCTAGGACTAGTAAACCAATTTCTCAGCAAATTAGCACTATTTTAACTTTCAATACAGCAAATAAAAAATCTCTCACAAATTGTGGAGAATCATGGATATGATAATAGGTCCATTCTGTCCAAACTTGCAGGCTCAAAGTCGTGCAAAGAAAAAAGAAGACACCCAGTATCCCATAGTTCCCCGCGCGTGTAGATTATATTGCGGCTCCACTTTTAGATCTCTACGGTCGAAAACACACCCAATCATTACACACGCACCCTTTGCCAACATGAAGGCGGATAGGGGAGCCCCTGCCATTGAAATGCAAGAATACAACTTGTGATTTCAAGAGGTAGCAAATCCCATTGCCTACGAAAATAGATGCGACACCGAATTAATATTTTGGGTGAGGCAACTCTTTTAATGCAATATGCATTAGCTTTCCAGGATCTTAGAATATGGGGATGGTTTATACAGGCCTCGGGCCCAGAGAGCATAGCTAGCTTATGCTAATACGTTATCATAAATATCCATAGTTCCCTTTTCATTCGCTAGTTAACTAGCTAGCTACCAAACTGCATTTTCAGATACGATCTCTGGCAAAAAAATATGCATAAATGATTAGTTAACTAACGTGTTAGTAACTAGTCAGTATCAATATGCTAATGTTAACTCATCATCGGGGCTTGATTGGTAGCGTTAACGTTGATGTTGGGGTGTATTCATTAAAGCCGATTCTGTTGCAAAACTTCTTAAACGGAAGCAAACGAAACGGGGAGAGAGCTAACTGAATTTGTACAATTAAAAACTATTTTTAGTTGCAAAATGGAACGTTTTGCAACTGTTTGGAAAAATAATTACAACCCAGATCAGTGTGTGTCCAGTGTGTAAAAAGATTCACAAAATACCCAATGTTTCTTTGCATCAATTTGCTACATTAGTTTCAAATGGAAATGTCAACCAGGCTACTGATTTTTGTTGTTTGACAAACCAACGTTGAAATGTTTTGTTGTTTACAGTAAAGTGCATATTCAGATTTCTGTATGTACCAATGCAGGTTTATAATATATTATTCTACCATTACAGCCCTGCAGAATGTCCAAGATAAGGCGGAGGGTAACAGTGGAGAATTCTAAAACCATATCTGACAGCAGCAGTAGCCAGACCACCACCACCCCGTCTCGCCGGCCCAGCGTGTTTGAAAGACTTGGCCCCAGCACTGGTAGTAATGCTGTCGAGGTGTGTACCTCTACACCTGCATCTAACCCACTGACAGATACAACACATGCATGTCCAGAGAAGGTAGAGAAAGAACATCTTTTAATTTTGGATTCATCAGAGCAAAACCCTATTTCTGCTTCATGAAATGACACTTTCTTGCTTTCTTCCTTTCAGACTAATTGTAGAAATTGGTTGAAGACTGGGAATTGCAGTTACGGCAATACTTGTCGCTACACACATGGAACTCAGCCACGAGGCAAAGGATTTAGTGGATCTTTTAGCAGGTTAGATGGCCTTGGAGAATTGCCTGTGACCCGTGTATGCAGGCAACTGAAAAATAGATATTTTATCCAAGTTGGCAACACAGTCAGACGGTCCAAACATTCTCCCATGGCTGTTTCTTATTGTATTTGATAAGCTTTGATAAGCAGTTGTCTTATGCTGAACCAATGCCGGAGATTACCATATGTTTGTGTGTAAACAGGTCAGCGGAGAGACCAACTGGCGATCTGCGAGAGAGGATGAAGAATAAGAGGCAGGATGTTGAATCAGATGCTACAAAGAGAGACCCAGAGGAGCCTACGTCCCCCACAGCCAGAGTGAGTTACTCTCCACACACACCTCGCTTTCATGTCCGGTTTTCTTTTGTTCTTTAGGACATAGTGAACCACCATTTTACTAGTTAGATATTAGACCAACATGTATGGGAGTCTTCCATGTAAACCTGTCTGTGTTCTGCAGCAGCGAGACTCGTCCCGAGGCCGCCACAGGGAGAAGGAAGATATAAAAATCACTAAAGAGAGAAGCCCTGCCAGCGAAGAAGAGACCACCGAGTGGGAAGCCAACCGCGAAGGTGAGGTTTGAAAGTAGCGCCGTGTTCAATAGGAGAATAAGAAAGCACGTGCCCTTATTAACATATGAAAGGAGAACTAATGAATGTCGAACCGTTTTTCACTCTATTGGGAAAAGTTGTTTGTATATTTGCATATTCTAACCTTAAGTAATGTGCTGTTGTATTTGTCTTTCAGACTCGGATAACGGTGACTACGACTACGAATTATCCCTAGAGATGAAGAGACAGAAGATCCAGCGGGAGCTCATGAAGTTGGAGCAGGAGAATATGGAGAAAAGAGAGGAGATTGTTATCAAGAAAGAGGTACCGGTATGCATGTATCGACTGTAGCTATATCTACTATAGTTCATAGAGCCCTGCATGATTTAAGACTGAGGTTGATCTGTTTTATAACCTTATACTCTTACAATCTCTCGCTAGGAGCCGACCACCAAAACTAGGACCACTATCATATCCAAGGTAATAAGAGACCTTATTGTCATTCAGGAGCCATCCATATCAACACTCATATCTGGTTTAGACTTCTCTCCTTTCAGTGTCCATGCTAACCAATTCTGCCTTTATTCCCCGTTGTAATTCCAGACATCCCCGGAACGTTCCAGCTCTAGAGGTTCCCCCTCCTCCAGGAAGTCCAGTGGATCCCCCAAACACACTAAAGGACCTAAAGCTTCCGGTTCTAGGAAGAAGGAGAAGAAGACCTCTGTGTCGTCCTCTGCATCCGCCACGGCCAGATCTTCCAAGGGGGGCCACGGGAAGAAGAAAGGTCCCCGCACCCCCAGCCCCCCTCCTCCGGTGCTTCCGCTGGTAAACCCTGTCATGGCAGCCGGGGGGAAGAAGCACAAGGGGAAGCACAAGAACAAGGAGAAGTGTGAGGAGAAGCCGCCCAAAGAGGGAAAGGAGAGAGGGAGAGATGTGGAGAAACACAAGGAGAAGAAGGAGAAACGCAGGTAAAGAGGTTGACTGCCATGCTTTGTCCAGCTCCACTCCAAGCTGTAGAGGGATCTAGCAGCCTCGTTGAATAGGCATATAACAAGACCCACTGAAAACAACAGGCGTTTAAACAAGTCTGTTAGCACTGTTGTTGAATATACTATGAAAAGGGACTCACTTTTAGTTTCTCTTGGCGCTTGCAGAGACCGGTCAGACAGCTCCCACAAGGCCAAGCGGTCTGTGATGTCTGAGGAACGTTCCGGCAGCGTGTCCTCTCTTTCCAGAGACCGAGAGGCGTCCCCGTCAGCCAGGAAGAACAAGTCCACCTCCCCAAAAGTAGCCTCCCAGAAGACCCTTGCGCCTGCCTCCCCACCTCACAGGTCAGTAGCCTGTTAGACACTAAGAAGATAACAACATCATTGTCATGCCGGAAGCAGTAAGATGACAGTATAAACATCGGCTTGCAGAAATGGAGAAATATGCAGCAGTACCTGAACCTGAGACGATGGTCTAAACATGCCATCTATCCTAACACTAGCATTTTCAGTCATGTTATTAGCAGGATTCTCATGAGTTGGTGTAGATGGTAGACAGACTAGCAAGACGGTCACTTTCCCTGAATAACCATAACCCCTCGTCCTCTCCTGGTCTTCCAGGTCTCCCCCTCCCCGCCACAAGCGCACCCCCACCCCGTCCCGCCACCACTCCCCCTCCTCCCACTCTGGCTCCTCAGCCCAGAGACACTCTTCTTCCCCTCGCCGGCGCCGCTCGGCATCCCCCACCTACAACCGCGAGCCCCCAGCCGCCTCCTCACCTCCTGGCCAGAGGTGTTCCTCCCGCTCCCCTGCAGCCTCCCGGGACACCTCCTCTCCTCAGAGGAGGACTAGCCCCGGAGGACGAAACCACTCTCGGGGGCGTGAGAGAGGACGCAGCGAGAGGGGGAGGAGCCCACCTGCCCAGGAGCACCGACACGAGCGTCGAGACGGTACAGCAACTCATTAACATAAAACACAGACCATTTTCTATATGTGGTCACCTCCCTTTAAATAAACTACTGGTTTTCTATATGTGGTCACCACCTTTAAATAAACTACTGGTTTTCTATATGTGGTCACCTCCCTTTAAATAAACTAATGGTTTTCTATATGTGGTCACCTCCCTTTAAATAAACTACTGGTTTTCTATATGTGGTCACCTCCCTTTAAATAAACTACTGGTTTTCTATATGTGGTCACCTCCCTTTAAATAAACTACTGGTTTTCTATATGTGGTCACCTCCCTTTAAATAAACTACTGGTTTTCTATATGTGGTCACCACCTTTAAATAAACTACTGGTTTTCTATATGTGGTCACCACCTTTAAATAAACTACTGGTTTTCTATATGTGGTCACCTCCCTTTAAATAAACTACTGGTTTTCTATATGTGGTCACCACCTTTAAATAAACTACTGGTTTTCTATATGTGGTCACCACCTTTAAATAAACTACTGGTTCTCTATATGTGGTCACCTCCCTTTAAATAAACTACTGGTTTTCTATATGTGGTCACCACCTTTAAATAAACTACTGGTTTTCTATATGTGGTCACCACCTTTAAATAAACTACTGGTTTTCTATATGTGGTCACCACCTTTAAATAAACTACTGGTTTTCTATATGTGGTCACCTCCCTTTAAATAAACTACTGGTTTTCTATATGTGGTCACCTCCCTTTAAATAAACTACTGGTTTTCTATATGTGGTCACCACCTTTAAATAAACTACTGGTTTTCTATATGTGGTCACCACCTTTAAATAAACTACTGGTTTTCTATATGTGGTCACCACCTTTAAATAAACTACTGGTTTTCTATATGTGGTCACCTCCCTTTAAATAAACTACTGGTTTTCTATATGTGGTCACCACCTTTAAATAAACTACTGGTTTTCTATATGTGGTCACCACCTTTAAATAAACTACTGGTTTTCTATATGTGGTCACCTCCCTTTAAATAAACTACTGGTTTTCTATATGTGGTCACCACCTTTAAATAAACTACTGGTTTTCTATATGTGGTCACCACCTTTAAATAAACTACTGGTTCTCTATATGTGGTCACCTCCCTTTAAATAAACTACTGGTTTTCTATATGTGGTCACCACCTTTAAATAAACTACTGGTTTTCTATATGTGGTCACCACCTTTAAATAAACTACTGGTTTTCTATATGTGGTCACCTCCCTTTAAATAAACTACTGGTTTTCTATATGTGGTCACCTCCCTTTAAATAAATTACTGGTTCTCTATATGTGGTCACCACCTTTAAATAAACTACTGGTTTTCTATATGTGGTCACCACCTTTAAATAAACTACTGGTTTTCTATATGTGGTCACCTCCCTTTAAATAAACTACTGGTTTTCTATATGTGGTCACCTCCCTTTAAATAAACTACTGGTTTTCTATATGTGGTCACCACCTTTAAATAAACTACTGGTTTTCTATATGTGGTCACCACCTTTAAATAAACTACTGGTTTTCTATATGTGGTCACCACCTTTAAATAAACTACTGGTTTTCTATATGTGGTCACCACCTTTAAATAAACTACTGGTTTTCTATATGTGGTCACCACCTTTAAATAAACTACTGGTTTTCTATATGTGGTCACCACCTTTAAATAAACTACTGGTTTTCTATATGTGGTCACCTCCCTTTAAATAAACTACTGGTTTTCTATATGTGGTCACCACCTTTAAATAAACTACTGGTTTTCTATATGTGGTCACCTCCCTTTAAATAAACTACTGGTTTTCTATATGTTGCTGTTTGTTTACATGAAAACAGTGTCTACATTGTGTCGTTTGACTGGACGCTGTAATGACACAGACCTGTGTTTTTGTCTCGTCCATGCAGAGAGCCGCGGGAAGCGAGAGAAAGACGGTAGCCGTGACGACCGGGACTACGATGCGGCAGAGACGAGCTCTTCTCGTGATGCCGCCCGTGAGGACCGGGAGACAAAAGAGGGGCGAGAGCGCCGGGGTGACGGGCGCAGCGACCGACGAGGAGACTCCACCAGTACCTCCAGGGACCCCACCAGGGATAGAGACCGAGACACCAAGGACTCGACCCGGGAACCCAGAACCACAGAGACCACGTCAACACGCTCCGGACGAGACCCTCTGGAGTACAGGGACCGAGAACGGGAGAGGGAGCGAGAAAAGGAGAAAGAGAGGGAGCGGGAGAGAGGAGAGAGGGAGAAGACGGACAGGAAGGAGGAGGCTGTCCCGGAGGAGGGGAGGGGCTATGGGAGGGGCCACGGGCGAGAGGAAGGAGGGAGGACTGAAGGGAAGGGGGAGACGAGGACAGAGAGTAGAGCTGAGAGACCTGGCAGGGGTAGGGGCCGCGAGGCTGACGCATCTGACAAAGGTGAGGTCACACATGACATCACACATCTTATGACCAGCAAAACCTACTAATGGCCAGTTGGAGTAACAGTTGTTAATGTGTTTGTTGCTGTTGTGTTTGTGGAAGTGAGGGAATTTGATCAAGATGAACTGCGGTGCACCAGTCTATGGCTGAGGGAGGAGCTCCCTTCTCAAATGGAACAGTAATCTGTGCTGCTCGGCCATGTTGTCAACAAAGCAGCATGGAGCATCACCCAGAAACATCTATTTTTGATCAAACAAGTTTTCATTGGGAAGGCAGATAAAGCGTTCATATCAAAAGCAATCACTTTTTCACGTGAGAAAAGCCTCTGGTTCCTACTCATTACTCCACGTTCATAACCTACGTCACTTTTTCACGTGAGAAAAGCCTCTGGTTCCTACTCATTACTCCACGTTCATAACCTACGTCACTTTTTCACGTGAGAAAAGCCTCTGGTTCCTACTCATTACTCCACGTTCATAACCTACGTCACTTTTTCACGTGAGAAAAGCCTCTGGTTCCTACTCATTACTCCACGTTCATAACCTACGTCACTTTTGTTTTGTACCTGTTTCGCCGTCAGCCCGGAGGGGGGCACCTGGCTCGTGCCTGGGAGGCCGCCCGCTTCCAAAACGAATACAGTCACCGTTCACCTGGTGCGAACTCCTCCCACCGGGGCATCCCAGGCCAGATAATCCAATCCCCTCTGTGTCTGTTTCAGCATACTCTTAACTCTGTCCTTCCTGCCTCAGTTTCCTCAGGCTCCACCCGGAACGCCCGAGGCTCCCAGCAGGAGAGCGGTGGTCATGACGGCTGGGAGTCACGTAGCGGCGGAGGCTTCCGTGAGAAGAGTGCGGAGAGGAGCACCGACCGCGGGGCGGAGAGAGGAGGCGCAGAGAGAGGAGGTGTCGACAGAGGAGGAGCGGAGCGTGACCGTTATGACGGAGACAGGAGAGGAGGGGAGCAGGCGACTGGGAGAGACTCATCCTACGACCGTAGAGGTGGTCACACCGACCGTGGTGACCGCAGAGAGAACAGGGAGAGAGGTGAGGAGAAAAAATACATTTCATCTATAATACACGTTAAATAAAATACCATTTTTAATACGCTTATCATTGAAAAACAATCTCAATGTTCTGTAGTGAGTGATTTAAAACAGAAACGAGACATAGACAGAAAGGACACAGCTAGACAGGGCAACTGACAAAGGACACAGCTGATGCTACAAGAGGCAAGGACAACAAGAAACACAGTTATATGTAACACAAAGCCTTCGTAAAGCATCCTGTCTCTTCCTCGTACGGGAGAAGAAGATCCAGGTCCCTCAGGCCCTCTCCTCTAATGCTTTCTGAAACATTCATTCAGAATGAACCCTTGGTGTTGGATGTTGTGACTGACTGGCTGTTTCCTCTGTTTCTAACAGAGCAAAGAGCTTCCTCTCCTGGTCGGCACCCAGCCAGAGGAGAAGAGCCGGACAGGGAGGAGACCAGAGGGAGGGATGAACGCAGAGGAGAGGAAAAAGGAGGGGACAGGCGAGAGGACAGGGCCCGAGAGAGGGAGCGAGAGAGGGAACGGGAAAGAGAGAAGGAGAGAGAAAGAGAGAAGGAGAAGGAGAGGGAGGCAGAGCGGGAGAGGGTTCGGGAGAGGGAGCGAGAGAGGGAGCGAGAGAGGGAAAAAGAAAGGGAGAGGGAAAAGGAGAAAGAGAGGGAAAAGGAGCGAGAGAGGGAACGGGAGAGGGAAGAGAGGGAGCGGGAGAGGGAGGAGCGAGATAGGGAGAGGAAGGAGAGAGAGCGGGAGAGGGAACGAGAGCGGGAGAGGGAGCGAGAGCAAAGAGAGAGGGAGAGGCAGCGGGAATGGGAGGAGCGTGAGAAAGGAAGGGATGAGCGACGGGAACGGACTAGGGATGAACCAAGGGACGACCGCTCTGTCCGAGACTCGCATGAAGACCGCAAGACCAGGCAAGTATCAGTAGTAACCACCAGGGTTGGGGCCAGTTCCATTTCAATTCCAGACTCAACCCTGGTAACCACTAACCCATGACACTTAACTAGAATCACTCCATTGTTTTACCTTAGTTGTGGTTAGTTTCCGTCTGTTTCTTTCCAACTTAACACAACCCAGCTGACCTCTAACCCCTCTTCTCTGTGTGTGTCATCTGCAGCCGGAAGAGGCACAGGGTAGAGACCACACCCAGCCCGACTCGCCCCTCTCCCAAGCGAGCAAGGGACGCCACCCCAGGAGACGGCGAGGAATACAACAGCCCTGAGGAGAAAAGTGAGCGTTTGATTGGTGGAGGTCAGCCCAAGGTCCGTCCCACCTCTGGCTCTGGCCCAATCACCATCCTCCCCGTCACAGTACCAGTGTGTCCTCCTCCTCCAGTGCTTGACAGTAGGGACACTCTTTAATGGGAAAAACAAACAGCACTGGTTCTGTCTGGAGGAAACTAGTCCCGTATGGATTAACACCTCCCCAAAGGGTGCCTTGGCCTGATCACTTCAATATCCCTCCACGTGAGCCCAGGGCACACTCAGTAATGGTGATAACACCTTTTAATGTTTGAGCACATTTCATACAGACAGACTGGAACTCAACGTGCTGACATAGAAGTAACAGCTGGTGTTTGGTTGTTATTAGAAGGCGATCAGAGATCTTTGAGACCGAGCCAAGGCACCCTTTAAGATAACAAGGTGTTTTGTTTCTTTGACCTTTGTTGACATTTCCATGATGTTGATAAACCTTGGTGCTAACAGAATCCCTCGGCTTCTTGGTGTGTGTTCAGGTGTTGAGAAACACCGGCTGTTGAGTCAGGTGGTACTCCCGCCCCAGGACCCCCTCCTGCGTTCCCCCCCCAGCACCTCTGTAGCGGAGGACGCCAAGCCCAGCCGCTGGAAGGACGAGGAGCGCCGTGGAGGCGGGGACAAGAGGGAGGGGAGGAGCCGCCGGAACGAGGAGGCCGACGCCCGCGGAGACAGAGGAGGAGCAGGCAGAGGAGGAGAGAGACGGGGGGAGCACCCCTCAGATAGCAGTACCCCTGTCTCGGCCTCCGGCTCGGACTCTAGGAGGGGTAAAGAGAGGGACGGTCGGGAGCCCACCCCTCCCCCGCCTCCCGTGGCCCTGGTCACTGAGGACAGAGATACTCCAGTCCCGTCAGGTCATGAGGAGGGCAAGAAGAAGACTAAGTCCCAGAAGAAAGGCCTGAAGAAGGGGAGGAAGGAGGAGGCTGTGGCAGGAGGTGTTTCAGGAGCTCCAGAGAGGTTCACCAACCCAGAGCCCCCCTCCTCCATGGCCCTCTCGGACGCCCCCCCACCCCCTCTCCTCTCCCCCCGCAAAGCGCCTAAGAAGAAGGCGCTGGACAAGAAGAGGAAACGATCCCGTGGCGCTGAGTCGGATGCGTCGGAGGAGGAACCAGGCTCCTCCCATCTTCCCCCGGGCAAGAGGAACAAGAGGGGTCCCCGGACACCCCCGCCCGCGCCAAAGGAGGCTCTGCTATCCCAGAGGGCCATGCCACATTCAGTTGCAGAGCCCTTGCCACAGCCCGTCAAAATGGACGCCAACTTCAGCGACTGGTCTGACGAGGATGTGCTGGAGCGCGGTGGTGGATCGGCGCCCGTTAAGGCACCCCCCACAGTCCCCACTGAGAGGACTCCGACCGAAGCTCTTCCCAGGAGAGGAGGTCCGAGGGGGGGCAAGGAGAGGTTGGAGAGGCCTGTTCCCCTGCCCATCGCCCCTCTGCTGTCCCAGGACCCTCCTATGTTACTCCAGACCCTGCCTCCCCAGCCCCTCATGTCCCAGCCCCTGCTGAGGAAGCCTCCTCCGGAGCAGAAGAGGAGCAGCAGTATGGGAAGCAACCAGAGCAGGGCCTCATCCAGACGTCTCCGTTCTCCCTCCAACGAGTCAGCCCACAGAGAGGACCCTCAGCAGGGCCAAGGACCAGGGCGACCCAGGAGAGGACACCAGCTCCAGGGGGCCAACTCCCGAGACCGGGAACGAGAAAGGGAACGAGAAAGGGAGCGAGAAAGGGAGCGAGACAGGGAAAGAGAGAGGGAGCGTGGTGAGAGAGAGAGGGGGCCAGTGCTCACAGAGCCTCCAGTGGTGAGGGGAGAGGAGCGGAAGTCACGCATCGACCAGCTGAGGAGAGGAGAGCCCAGTCGCAGCACCTCCTCAGGTACGCCAGACACATACTATTAACAGGTTTTGTTGAGAAAACAGTGAGCTCCTTTACTAGTTTGATTTGATTGATATTATTATCTCTTATATTACATTTCTGTTGGTTTTCCTTCCCAGACCGGCAGGACTCTCGCAGCCACAGCTCCAGACGTAGCTCTCCTGAGTCAGAGCGGCAGGTGCAGTCGCGGGCCGGGTCCTACGACGGCAGAGAGCGTGAGAGGGAGAGAGAGAGGGAGCGGGAACAGTTTGAGAGGGAGCGTGAGCGCAAGGACCTCCGACAGCAACAGGGGCCTCCGGGGCCACTACCTCCTCTCCAGCAGCAGGGGCAGCAGAGAGACTGGGAGCCCGAGGGGCCACGGGAGTGGGGTGGGAGAGGCCGTGAACCCCTCCTCATGCGTGGAGGCAACAGAGAGCAAATGAGAGAGCGTGATCTCCGTGACATGCGGGGTGAGAGAGAGCGGCTTCTGCCCGAGGGTCTCCTGCAGCAGCACGAACGAGAGCGGGAAAGGGAGCGTGGTGGCAACAGGGGCATTGGCCGCGGTGGTGACCATGGCAACGACCGGGAGCGGGAGAGGATGCTGCTGATGGACCTGCCGCCACATGGGGACCCCAAGAACAGGATGGACATGAGGGGAGACAGACCAGATATGAGGGGAGACAGACCAGATATGAGGGGAGACAGACCAGATATGAGGGGAGACAGACCCGATTTAAGAGGGGACATGCGAGGAGATATGAGACCTGATATGAGGGGAGACATTCGAGGGGATATGAGAGGAGACATGAGAGGAGACATTCGAGGAGATATGAGACCTGATATGAGGGGAGACATTCGAGGGGACATGAGACCTGATATGAGGGGAGACATGAGACCTGATATTAGGGGAGACATTCGAGGGGATATGAGACCTGATATGAGGGGAGACATGAGACCCGATATTAGGGGAGATATTCGAGGGGATATGAGACCCGATATGAGGGGAGACATTCGAGGGGACATGAGACCTGATATGAGGGGAGACATGAGACCTGATATTAGGGGAGACATTCGAGGGGATATGAGGGGAGACATTCGAGGGGACATGAGACCTGATATTAGGGGAGACATTCGAGGGGACATGAGACCTGATATTAGGGGAGACATCCGAGGTGATATGAGACCTGATATTAGGGGAGACATTCGAGGGGATATGAGAGGGGGGCCAGATATCAGACCGGACATAAGGCCAGATCACATGAGACCAGATATCAGGGGGCCGGACAGGGCTGAGTTCTCTCTCCTGCTCCCCCATGAAGCCTTGGGACACGGCGGCATGGACCAGGATAAAGCAGGCAACAGCCATCACCCTGTGGGAGGACAGATACAGGAAGCAGAGAAACAGGACAGCATTGACGGTAAGGATCATCTACAATCACAAACTACTAGCCTGATCCCAGAACAGTTGGTGTGACAGTGACCATGGGAGCTGGCAACAACAGCCTTGTCCCAGATCTGTTTCCTATGTTTGTGTTGATATGGTAGCAGGTTATTGAGTGAGTTTATTTGTTTGTCCTCAGACGAAGATGACGCGAAGGCGGATGACGCTGTGTCGGTGGTGTCTGGCGGGGAGGAGTACGAGCCAATCAGTGATGACGAGTTGGATGAGATCTTGGCGGACAGCGCCCAGAAGAGAGAGGATGGGCAGGAAGAAGAGAAGACGCCAGGTACAATACTGAGAACAGGACTACACAGTCCTTCTGGCTGAGAACAGGGCTACACAGTCCTTATTGTTTGCCAGCGGGGTTGCCAGGTCATGAGAAATTCTGGTCCAATGGCTCCCCCAAACCAGCTCAAAACTAGCCCAATATCACACACCTGGCAACCCTGTCTAGTCTGCAGTTGGACACTGGTAAAAGACAAACTGTTGTGTTTTTTTTATTATTGTGAACTAACTTGTTTGGTTATTGTGGTCTAAGTCCTTCATATGTGCTGTGTTCCTACAGGTCCCCTGGATGTGATTGATGTGGACTGGTCCAGCCTGATGCCCAAGCAGAAGCAGGAGCCCCGGGCGGCAGGGGCAGCTCTGCTCCGGTTCACCCCAGGGGCAGTGCTCCTCAGGGCGGGCGTCTCCAAGCGGCTGGCTGGGCCCGAGCTCCTGGAGAGAGTCAGGGAGGTCTGCAAAAAGGAGCTGGACGACCCTAAAGGTGATTGGAGGAGATATTAGTACTATTACATACTGTACTCCATCTTTCTCCTACTGGATAATATTAGTACTATTACATACTCTACTCCGTCTTTCTCCTACTGGATTATATTAGTACTATTACATACTCTACTCCGTCTTTCTCCTACTGGATTATATTAGTACTATTACATACTCTACTGCATCCTTCTCCTACTGGATTATATTAGTACTATTACATACTCTACTCCGTCTTTCTCCTACTGGATTATATTAGTACTATTACATACTCTACTCCATCTTTCTCCTACTGGATTATATTAGTACTATTACATACTGTACTCCTACTGGATTATATTAGTACTATTACATACTCTACTCCGTCTTTCTCCTACTGGATTATATTAGTACTATTACATACTCTACTCCATCTTTCTCCTACTGGATAATATTAGTACTATTACATACCCTACTCCGTCTTTCTCCTACTGGATTATATTAGTACTATTACATACTCTACTCTCTTTCTCCTACTGGATTATATTAGTACTATTACATACTGTACTCCATCTTTCTCCTACTGGATAATATTAGTACTATTACATACTGTACTCCTACTGGATTATATTAGTACTATTACATACTCTACTCCATCTTCCACCTACTGGATTATATTAGTACTATTACATACTCTACTCCATCTTTCTCCTACTGGATTATATTAGTACTATTACATACTGTACTCCTACTGGATTATATTAGTACTATTACATACTCTACTCCATCTTTCTCCTACTGGATTATATTAGTACTATTACATACTGTATTCCATCTTTCTCATACTGGATTATATTAGTACTATTACATACTCTACTCCGTCGTTCTCCTACTGGATTATATTAGTACTATTACATACTCCATCTTTCTCATACTGGATTTTAGAACCATGTATAATGTGACAGACATTATCCCTACCAGCTCTGTCTACTTTACAAGACACAGACTGTTAATGGAAGTATGCATACTTAGAGCGTGGCTCAGTCAGTGTGGTGCTAGCATATCATAAAACCCCCCAAGCAGTCAGTGTGGTGCTAGCATATCATAAAGCCCCCCAAGCAGTCAGTATGGTGCTAGCATATGATAAAGCCCCCCAAACAGGCAGTGTGGTGCTAGCATATCATAAAGCCCCCCAAGCAGTCAGTGTGGTTCTAGCATATCATAAAGCCCCCCAAGCAGTCGGTGTGGTGCTAGCATATCATAAAGCCCCCCAAGCAGTCAGTGTGGTGCTAGCATATGATAAAGCCCCCCAAGCAGTCAGTGTGGTGCTAGCATATGATAAAGCCCCCCAAGCAGTCAGTGTGGTGCTAGCATATCATAAAGCCCCCCAAGCAGTCAGTGTGGTGCTAGCATATCATAAAGCCCCCCAAGCAGTCAGTGTGGTGCTAGCATATCATAAAGCCCCCCAAGCAGTCAGTGTGGTGCTAGCATATCATAAAGCCCCCCAAGCAGTCAGTGTGGTGCTAGCATATCATAAAGCCCCCCAAGCAGTCAGTGTGGTGCTAGCATATCATAAAGCCCCCCAAGCAGTCAGTGTGGTGCTAGCATATGATAAAGCCCCCCAAGCAGTCAGTGTGGTGCTAGCATATCATAAAGCCCTCCAAGCAGTCACTGTGGTGCTAGCATATCATAAAGCCCCCCAAGCAGTCAGTGTGGTGCTAGCATATCATAAAGCCCCCCAAGCAGTCAGTGTGGTGCTAGCATATCATAAAGCCCCCCAAGCAGTCAGTGTGGTGCTAGCATATCATAAAGCCCCCCAAGCAGTCAGTGTGGTGCTAGCATATGATAAAGCCCCCCAAGCACTCAGTGTGGTGCTAGCATATGATAAAGACCCCCAAGCAGTCAGTGTGGTGCTAGCATATGAGAAAGCCCTCCAACCAGTCAGTGTGGTGCTAGCATATGATAAAGCACTAAGCAGTCAGTGTGGTGCTAGAATATGATAAAGCCCCCCAAGCAGTCAGCGTGGTGCTAGAATATCATAAAGCACCAAGCAGTCAGTGTGGTGCTAGCATATCATAAAGCCCTCTAAGCAGTCAGTGTGGTGCTAACATATCATAAAGCCCTCTAAGCAGTCAGTGTGGTGCTAGCATATGATAAAGCACTAAGCAGTCAGTGTGGTGCTAGCATATCATAAAGCCCTCTAAGCAGTCAGTGTGGTGCTAACATATCATAAAGCCCTCTAAGCAGTCAGTGTGGTGCTAGCATATGATAAAGCACTAAGCAGTCAGTGTGGTGCTAGCATATCATAAAGCCCTCTAAGCAGTCAGTGTGGTGCTAGCATATGATAAAGCCCCCCAAGCAGTCAGTGTGGTGCTAGCATATGATAAAGCACTAAGCAGTCAGTGTGGTGCTAGCATATCATAAAGCCCTCTAAGCAGTCAGTGTGGTGCTAGCATATGATAAAGCCCCCCAAGCAGTCAGTGTGGTGCTAGCATATGATAAAGCACTAAGCAGTCAGTGTGGTGCTAGCATATGATAAAGCACTAAGCAGTCAGTGTGGTGCTAGCATATGATAAAGCCCCCCAAGCAGTCAGTGTGGTGCTAGCATATGATAAAGCACTAAGCAGTCAGTGTGGTGCTAGCATATCATAAAGCCCCCCAAGCAGTCAGTGTGGTGCTAGCATATCATAAAGCCCCCCAAGCAGTCAGTGTGGTGCTAGCATATGATAAAGCACTAAGCAGTCAGTGTGGTGCTAGCATATCATAAAGCCCTCTAAGCAGTCAGTGTGGTGCTAGCATATCATAAAACACTAAGCAGTCAGTGTGGTGCTAGCATATCATAAAGCCCTCTAAGCAGTCAGTGTGGTGCTAGCATATCATAAAGCCCCCCAAGCAGTCAGTGTGGTGCTAGCATATCATAAAGCACTAAGCAGTCAGTGTGGTGCTAGCATATGATAAAGCCCCCCAAGCAGTCAGTGTGGTGCTAGCATATCATAAAGCCCCCCAAGCAGTCAGTGTGGTGCTAGCATATCATAAAGCCCCCCAAGCAGTCAGTGTGGTGCTAGCATATCATAAAGCCCCCCAAGCAGTCAGTGTGGTGCTAGCATATCATAAAGCCCCCCAAGCAGTCAGTGTGGTGCTAGCATATCATAAAGCCCCCCAAGCAGTCAGTGTGGTGCTAGCATATCATAAAGCCCCCCAAGCAGTCAGTGTGGTGCTAGCATATCATAAAGCCCCCCAAGCAGTCAGTGTGGTGCTAGCATATCATAAAGCCCCCCAAGCAGTCAGTGTGGTGCTAGCATATCATAAAGCCCCCCAAGCAGTCAGTGTGGTGCTAGCATATCATAAAACACTAAGCAGTGGCAATAGAAGCATCTTTTGTAAGTTGCTTCCATTCATCACTGGAAACATGCAGTGAGTCTAACCCAGCTCTCCGTCCATTACTCCAGATGCTGACAAGCTGTTTGAGCACGACCTGGGTGCTCTGAACAAGGCAGCTCTGAACAGGAAGATAGAGAGGGCAGGTCTGCTGAGGAACCTGGGCCCCTGCTGTAAGGCCCTCTGTGCCCGCAGGGACATGGCCATCAGACGGCAGCTCCTCAAGAACGAAAAGGTGAGTGCTCCATGAAAATGTACTTGTACCCAGAACCATAGACTATTCTAGACCATATACCAATTGACTAAGATGGCCCTCTACTGTAGTATATATGGAGGAATGGACTGGGAATATGTTGATAGTATATTATAATAGATGGAGCAATATTTTGACACACACTGCCTATCGCTGTATAGTAAGCGAACTCTTTCTCTCTCCAGGGCCTGACCAAGCAGATGTACCCCAGTGTTCCTGTGGTGGACAGTGAGCTCTTCCAACTCAGCATGCGTCTCTTCAAGAAGACTGTAGCTGCCGCCAGAAGCAACCAGCCCCCGTTGGGGCCCCCAGCAGGCCCAGAGAAGGCCGACAAGGGGCCACCGGGGCTAGTACCGGCAACTTCACCGATAGCCAAGCCCAGTACACCACAGCCCCCCGAGATGTGTATCTCCTGAGAGCGTGCGGGGCTTATGGGTAAAAACAAACGCTGCATGATGAAACTGACCTGTGATCAGAAATTGAATCAGCTCTGACTACTAAGCCTGCTCTGAGTCCCTGCCCCCTAACTCTAAACCCCGCCCCCTAACGCTAAAACCCACCCCCCTGCTATAGCTTTTTTAATCACAAGGAAAAATCTAACAAAACGCTGAAACTCTTGTCAGTCAGCAGTGCTGTCATTATGGAAGACGGATCTGATCCGCAAGTACTGTACTGCTTCTACCATAGAGACTATTGGAGATACTAGCCTATGGAGGGATTGATAGAGGCCTTGTACAATGTACTGTACCTTGAACTAGAAATGACAATGCTACAGGAAAGACATGCATTTTCCCGAATAACACAGTTGTTGTTTTTGTGCGATTGGATATTTGTTGTCGGAGGGTGATAAGTCTCCCTTTCGTAATGGCGTTGCTTTATGTTTTTTGTTTCTTTTGTTGTGCATTGGTTTTTAAGACTCCATTAAAGTGGTTAGTTGTTCATTTGTAATGGCTCTTATCCTTGCTTTGTATGGAGTTCAGTCTCAGTGCCATGTGCTGCTTGATGTCATTTGTGTATTGTTCAAGAGACATTGACTTACATCCCCGATGGCACCCTATTCCCTATGTAGTGCACTTCTTCTGACCTGGCCCATAGGGCTCGGGTCAAAAGTAGTGCGCTGTACAGGGTGTAATTTGGGATGCATCCTGGCCAAACGCACTCAAATCTCTGAGTGACTTGTATGAATGTTTACTGTACTGCCAAGGCTACTCCACCCCGACATGAATACATTTCTCTTGAGGTCACTCGAAACTTTGGCAATGGCCTACTTTGCTAGGACCTCTGGGTTAAACTCAGCCAACACCCTCAGACTGCTGTGCCATAACAACACTCCAGTCTAGACTCTTACCGACAGGACTCTGGCTGGCCTGAACAGAATCCCATCAGATGGATTTGACTCTTAAACTATGATGACTCTCTGTAGCAGTGTTGAATTGTCTTAATGTATTCTGTTTGCAGGTTGAAAGATTACATGAATTGTGGTGGTAGGTCTAATTGAATGGATTCTGGTGGTGGGTGTAATTAAGGCTGTATACCGTTTTTTGCGATATACCGATATTGATGCATGGACCGGTTTGGGTTTTTATTTTACCTTCTATACCGGTATTTGAATGTTTGGTTTGTTAAATGAGATACGTGGTGTGTAACGTCCATTTTTATAGTTCACTACTTGAGTCTTCTCTCCCCATGCGGCTTTCCACACAGACCTAGCCCTGGCTCCAGGTCCTTTCACTCAATGAGCGCATTTGTTTTTCCTCGACCACGAGACACTTGCGTTTAGTCTGCATGGTCCATGCAGCACATGAAACAATGTTGATGACAACAATGCAGTTGTCACTTTGTGTCTTAATATAAATCTACTAGCATTCTATAATTACACTATTAGCTTGTTTTTTTTTTTTTACACCTGCAAACAGCTAGTTTGTCTTAACAAGTTGTTAGCCGCTAATGCTAATCGCTAGCTAATAAATGTCCTAGTAAGAGCAAGCGTAATTAGCTTATCAGCCTGATAATACCAGTGATGGTGTATACCTAAATCAGCATGTTTGTGCAACAGCATTTTATAAATTAGAGGTAAACGCAAAGCAAGAACATGTAAGCTATTTCATGTAGCTAAGAGAGAACACAATGTAGCCAAAGATTAAAGGGCCCCCTAGGAAACACCTATCATCAACACTTTAGTTCCTACCTTGTCACAATAACTCCTCCCTGGCATTTTCATTCGTTGTCATGTCAAACATTGTATTAAAAGTGCCCACTATTATATAACTAGAATAGACATTCTATTTCCATGATTCCAACAGTGTTGTGCTCTAAATGCAAGTCAAATTGCAACATTTGGTTAAAAGTAAGGCCCAGATTGCTTGCCCATATCGTGCAGCCCTACGTGGCAGTGTAGAAATGATCTCAAATGCAGAAATTGATAAATTAGGACTTTTGGGGGGGTTGAAGTGAACGGTATAAAACAGAATGCAGAAAGACTCATTGAAATCACTCAGTATCTATGTGTTTCCACCCTAGGATCACTCACTACTCATTAAGCACATTTAGAACTTTTATTATTGCAAATCATAAAATGAAGAAAATACCTTGCGATAATATTTTGCCCATATGGCCCAACCCGAGGTGTAATTGAATGAATTGTGGTGGTAGGTCTACTGCTAGAATAAGAATATCAGGTCTGCTGCAGGGTTTAACTGACCTCACATGTAAAGAGAAAATAACTGAAAGCCTCATACATGTGTTGTGGTACAGAGAAGAGTGAAAAAAGACCCGTTTTATATTTGACATGAAACCTTTATTATTCAGTAACCACCGCCTGTCCACCTAGCTCTGTCAATACCATGTGACTGTCCATACCAAACATTGGTTGATTAAAAAAGGTCAACAGGAAACTGTCACTCACTTCTCTTCATGGACGCCATTGGACGGCGTCGTGTTTAGGATGAAGAATAAGACAATTCATGGAATTCAATTGTGAAATAACAGTTCTGAGGATGAGAAAGTGAAACCATTTTTCCCTTCTCCCAGGTACAGTGCCAATGTAGTCTAATGTACTGCCCTTACAGGTGGCAAACTGAGACGGAAGAGGAAGCGAGGCATCCCACTCCCTCACTTTATGGTTTATATACAGTCAAGGAACTAAGTAGACCAGACACAGCTGCTATAGCAATGGTGTCTACGGGAGAGCCACCCCTTAATAAGTAGAACGTAAACAGCCTGAGTAAGACATCTTCCTTCATCCACCTTCTTTGACATAAGTATTGGAATAGAACAGGGTTGGCTGTATGCCTCCAATCCATATTGCCATGATCCCATATTATGTGTCTGGGCTGAATTTAACTGGATTAACCCTGAAGGACATCTATATATCTGTCTGTCTACTGTACTGGACGGGAACATGAGGTAAGACCCAGGGACTGTACACCCCATGACATAATACAGGCATAGTATTATCCACTGTAGTAGCTTCAGCCAATCAGCAGGAGTTACGCCAGTGAACCTTCCCCCTGTCACCTGAACACAGGCATTGCAGACACTGACTCCTCCCACTCAGCGCTTGTCAACCCTGAGGTCACAGAATCACACCATTTATATAGGTGCCGAGTCTTGAAGCTAGATGGAGTTGCTCTACTCTGTATGAGCGGTTAGACTGGAGGGAAGAGAGCTGGGACTCTGATATTGTTAACTGGTTAGTGTTTCACTACCATCTCTATAACCTCGCATTCAAACTGATTCTGCTACGTTTCAATGGTGTGCTCAGCATTCAGTCTGGTTTAACCAGGCTACTGTGTCCCAGACCCACTTCAGTGTTCGTCCATAATGCAGACCTGCTTTGTGTGGAAGTAGTGCAGAGGGTGGTACAATTTAGCACAGTATGTAACAGTAATCTCTGGTTTAAATAAAGTTATTATAATACAAAAAGCTTTGTTAAATAACATTGAAATGTGGCACTTAATTAATTGGTCGTATGGCGAATATAGCCATTAACCATGACCATAGTGAGTAACTCTCCATCAACTTGGTCCTCATGCCATTCATGGCCACCATGGTGACGGCTACCAGGAAGTAGAGGCATGTAGTACAGTCATCGCCCATGGTGACAGTTGCTAGGCAGAGGCAGGAAGTGTTGCTAGGTCGAGACAGGAATTACTGTCAGCCAGGTAGAGGAGTGACGATCATCCTACAGCAGATCAGCACGTTATATCAGACCAACCTGTAGTCTCCATCCCTCCCTGGCTTGAACCCGGATGGTGAGGATCACTAGTCTCTACTATGGCTCCTAGTTAGAGCAGCCAGGCTAGGCGGCTAGCTAGCTACACCCTCCCTACCTCTGCAGTAAACCACACACTGATTAAGATGCATGTTAGATTAGAGAGACATATTATTGTTGCAAAACAGTCTTTCTTTAGTGTCGTCGTCATTCAGTTTAGCAGGAAGTCCGGGCTCGGGTAGCCGAAGAGGCTGAAGTCTCCTTGGTACCGGCCGTAAAGCCGCCTGACGTCCCGCTTGCTGATGCCTGAGAAGTAGCGCTCCACCTTGGTCCGGTTGTAACGGGTGATCCCTGGGGGGATGGTGGGGTACGATACCAGACGCTCGATCCCGGCAGCTTTCAGGATGTAGGGGGCATCGCGTTCTAGAGTTTCGTGGTGCCCCACGACGCTGTACGTGATGTCACAGGGGGCGCAGAGTTCCGCGTAAGTCACCCAGTGGATAACATGCTCCCCAAACTGACGGTCCATGCGGCGCCGCCCGGGCTCGTCGCCCAGGTAACGGATGAAGTCCTCGAAGCGCAGGCCCGTAGTCGCCTGGTTGTCGTCGTCGTCACGGTGACTCTTACGGTACTTACGGATGATGGCGGGAGCGATGTCGTGCTTGTACCAGGGCTCGAAGCGCGGGTTCTTCACAAACTTGTCCTTGAAGGCGGAGATGAGGCGCTCGAACGGGTCTCTGACGATGAAGAACTTGAAGTATGTGGCTAACCTGGCGAGAGAAAACAAAAAGAATCAGAGCACCACAATGGAATACAGGGCCAAACAAGCCAGTAAAGGTGTTCAGCAAAGCTTAACGTGAGCACAGCTCTATAACACGTAGCAGACATTCTTATCCAGACCGACATACAATTAGTGCATTAATCTTAAGATAGCAAGTGATTGGGTAGGTGTAAGCGATGGTAGCCTACATTACCATCTTATTATTTTATCCAATCTAACTCATTCAGATCTGTGATTACGTCAAGGAAGGAAGGAAGGTAGGATGCATTTCTGAAGTATTGAAGCAGGGCCTTAAACCTTTTAGTGATTTCTTTCTCCGTCAGAGAGGAGAGGCGGGGCAGTCCGTTCTTCTCATGGTCATGAACCAGGTTCTCTGGGATCTCCTCCACAGTGGAGAACTCTCCTGAGGGGCAAAAGGACAGAGAAGAACACTCTTTTTTCATCCTTCACTGGGATCGAGGCTACTACATCACTACAATTTACAGACAGATAAGCTTACGTTTTGAGTCAACTTTACTCATCATCATCACTCACTGACACTCTGTCACTGTCTTCCTTCCTCTCTCACTCCCTCCCTCACTGACTCTCTCCCTACCGTCCTCCCTCACTGACTCTCTCCCTACCGTCCTCCCTCACTCACCATTGAGAACGATGAGGACCTTCTTCCATTGAGTGTTGCCCACTTTGGGGGTCTGGCAGAAGAGGATCTTGTGCTTGTCGCACACAAAGATGCGGTCCAAGACAAACTTGTTGATTGAGGTGTGAGTGAGGTTCTTGAGGGAGTCGTTCTTACACACGGCTGACAGCAGCTCCCGACGCCTCGTCTCCACAGTGTTCCAGTCTGTTGGGTTGGCCATGGAGGGGCCTACTGAGGACTGACACACACACACACACACACACTTCAAGTAACTGATGATTCTGTTTCAAGGGCGAACACACGCAAACAAAACACCTACCAGGTTCGATGACTTGGGAGCTCTTCTGTCTGATTTCTGAGCTGGCAGTGATTTGATGGTCTTAACTCCTGGTTGAGTCCAACTCTGCATCTCAGTCTTCTCCCCATAGTCTGAAACACAAAACACAAAGAGATCACAAGACAATTCCAAGGGGGATAGACTAGACATTTAAATCTAACAGCATAGTTGTTATGTAACTATAGCTACAACTCTAGCTGAACAATTACTGAAAGGTATAGATAGCTAGTATTGATGAGAAAAAACAATCAGGTTTCAGTCTGATAACTTACCATCCGTGGTTCTGGCGTTAAAATTGATAAACTTGTTGGCAAACACGAGGATGAGCAACACCCAGCCGCAAGCCCCGACGAGCAGCCAGTGGTGCCGCATCGTTATTTGCATCACCCGTGGGCCATCGAAGTAGCGACGGTACCTGCAGAAACAGCTGTTTAGCAATAGCAGGTAGTCTTTCTCGTCAGACTCTGCACAGATGAAAGGGGGAAACCTTACTATAATATTTGGACTAACTAACGTTAGCTAGTTGTCATAATCTTTGGACTCAGACGGGCGCTCCACCGGCAGAGGAGTGGCACAGGGACAGTGAGGAGAGACTAGTTACTTAGCAGGCTACCTAGCTAGCTTAGCATCCATAGGCTACCATTTCAGCAGGCTGTAAAACTACATGACCATTTATGCCAATCACCAACTAACTATAGGCGTGGTCAAAACAACTGTCCCTACTGAAAGACAGGGCGAGATCAATTTAGCTCAGCTAGCTGGCTAACTTCAGTTAACGTTAGCTACTGTTAGCTTGTTGCTGTTTGCTAGCTAGCCATAATTCTGACCATTCCGAATACTGTAGAAAGCTAGGCCTGCTCCTGAGTACGTTTGACTTGATCAGAAAATTATCTGATAGCTAGTTTCCCATTGTACAACCCAAATGTGATGTCTTACCTGCTGTGTAATTGCAACTAATGCAATAGTAACGTTTCTTGTGATGTTCGCGTACCTGTCCCGTTATCCATGTTGTTGATGCATAACACAGACCAATTTCGCCCTCTAGCGTTCAAATGTTTACACCGCACCACATAAGACTGGACAAGACTACCCGAGAACTAGCTATGCAACTGGCCAGTGATATCATATGCTCCTGTATTTAAAAAATAAAATAAAAAACTCGACACAAAAAGTTGTGCATATGCTCACTGCAAATATAAAATGAGCTTAGGCTATGGGCTACCATCATACATGGCTTCATATGGCACACAAGGCAACATTGACTATTCGCCCCAGTCACACCATGCTGCTGGTCATGTGTGTTTGGACAACAACCCTGTTGTACATCCAGATGCCAGTGGGAATGAGTACCAGTGTTGCACAACATACACATCCATACACACATATCAGGATAAGGCTTACCGTGTGATATACTTATTTTTTTATTAAATACATACAATTCCTCGGTTACATGGCATCATGGGTATTATTGGCATTGTTTGCATAAATGACTGCTGCTGTTGCTCTTGGTCTTCTTGAGGAGCAGCTGGGCTTGGGTGTTTAGAAGAACACCATACTCATACCCCCCCCCCCCCCCCCCCCCCGGTTGTAGTGAAATGCTTGTGTTCTTAGCTCCAACAGTGTAGTAGTATCTAACAATTCACAACAATACCCACACATCTAAAAGTCATTGAATGGAATTAAGAAATATATAAATATTAGGACAAGCAATGTCAGTGGCATTGACTATAATACAGTAAGTATATACATATAAAATGAGTAAAACAGTATGTAAACAAAATGAAAGTGACCTATGATTCCATGCAGGATTGAGTAACTGGGTGGTAGCCGGCTAGAGACAGTGACTAAGATCAGGATAGAGTAACTGGGTGGTAGCCGGCTAGAGACAGTGACTAAGATCAGGGTAGAGTAACTGGGTGGTAGCCGGCTAGAGACAGTGACTAAGATCAGGGTAGAGTAACTGGGTGGTAGCCGGCTAGAGACAGTGACTAAGATCAGGGTAGAGTAACTGGGTGGTAGCCGGCTAGAGACAGTGACTAAGATCAGGATTGAGTAACTGGGTGGTAGCCAGCTAGAGACAGTGACTAAGATCAGGGTAGAGTAACTGGGTGGTAGCCAGCTAGAGACAGTGACTAAGATCAGGATAGAGTAACTGGGTGGTAGCCGGCTAGAGACAGTGACTAAGATCAGGATAGAGTAACTGGGTGGTAGCCGGCTAGAGACAGTGACTAAGATCAGGATTGAGTAACTGGGTGGTAGCCGGCTAGAGACAGTGACTAAGATCAGGATAGAGTAACTGGGTGGTAGCCGGCTAGAGACAGTGACTAAGATCAGGATAGAGTAACTGGGTGGTAGCCGGCTAGAGACAGTGACTAAGATCAGGATTGAGTAACTGGGTGGTAGCCGGCTAGAGACAGTGACTAAGATCAGGGTAGAGTAACTGGGTGGTAGCCGGCTAGAGACAGTGACTAAGATCAGGGTAGAGTACTGGGTGGAGGTCATCTAGTGATGGCTATTTAACAGGCGGATAAGGCGTATGAGGAAGTTGAAAAAGGCAGTAGCTTGAGTCAATAGAAAAGGAAGGGAGAAGTGTGAGGTGTCTGTGCATTTATAATGTCATGAATAGTTACATTTAGGCATCCAACCTCATTCAGACATGCAAGTCACAGACACGCTTCAAGTAGGCCTGTATTCATAACAGTTCATCTACTTGGTAGTGCAGGGATCATCACCTAGATTCAGCCTCAGGACCATTTTTTAGGGAGTGGGAACATAATTACTAATGATTTGTAGAGTGCAGATTGACTGCAATAAGCCCAAACAGATGTTTGACTAAAACAATCATTTTAAACCTTGCTTACATTTCTATACGATCACGTATCTCCCTATTATGTGGGAATACTTGGGAACAGATGTGAAATTAAAATCACTTAGAGCAGACTTTCCACCCGACAAAAATATTATTCTGCTCAGAAAACTGTGGGGGCAAATAAAACCAGTGGGCCGCAAGTTGGGGACCTGTTGTGGTGTTGTGGTGTTGTGGTGTTGTAGTGTTGTGGTGTTGTAGTGTTGTGGTGTTATGGTGGTGTTATGGTGTTGTAATGTTGTGGTGTTGTAGTGTTGTAGTGTTGTGGTGTTGTAGTGTTGTGGTGTTGTAGTGTTGTAGTGTTGTGGTGTTGTAGTGTTGTAGTGTTGTGGTGTTGTAGTGTTGTAGTGTTGTGGTGTTATGGTGTTGTAGTGTTGTAGTGTTGTGGTGTTGTAGTGTTGTGGTGTTGTAGTGTTGTGGTGTTGTGGTGTTGTGGTGTTGTAGTGTTGTGGTGTTGTGGTGCTGTGGTGTTGTAGTGTTGTGGTGTTATGGTGTTGTAGTGTTGTGGTGTTGTGGTGTTGTAGTGTTGTAGTGTTGTGGTGTTGTGGTGTTGTAGTGTTGTGGTGTTATGGTGTTGTAGTGTTGTAGTGTGGTGGTGTTGTGGTGTATAATAAAGACATCAGACACAACTACTTCTATACATTTATTCTACAAGCGTTGAAGACAGATCTAATTCTCATCAACATTGACCGTCTGTAGACCTGTTGACAAAGGAAAGAAAAAGGTTTTTAGCAACAGAGCGTGACAATAATAAACCTCTATCTTCATCATCCTAGGACAGAACAGATGATAAAACTACATCTTTCATATTGGTGTATTAAGAACAGAACAGGGATATACAGTAACAGACTATCGTTGACGTTTCAGCACAATAAATGACACTCTAGCAAACCTACGAAGGATCATTTGGTATTGACTACGCCTCACCTTTGTATGTTGTGACAGGGACATACGTGACGAGTGTGTACAGTTTGTTTGGGGAGTCTTCATCCTCATTGCGCTTCCTGGACAATCGTACCCTCATCCTGTATGGCACGTTCCTGTAAATAACATAGTGAACGTTAGTCTCATCCTGTATGGCACATTCCTGTAAATAACATAGGTGAACGTTAGTCTCATCCTGTAAATAACACAGGTGAACGTTAGTCTCATCCTGTATGGCACGTTCCTGTAAATAACATAGTGAATGTTAGTCTCATCCTGTATGGCACGTTCCTGTAAATAACACAGGTGAACGTTAGTCTCATCCTGTATGGCACGTTCCTGTAAATAACACAGGTGGACGTTAGTCTCATCCTGTATGGCACGTTCCTGTAAATAACATAGTGAATGTTAGTCTCATCCTGTATGGCACGTTCCTGTAAATAACACAGGTGAACGTTAGTCTCATCCTGTATGGCACGTTCCTGTAAATAACACAGGTGAACGTTAGTCTCATCCTGTATGGCACGTTCCTGTAAATAACACAGGTGAACGTTAGTCTCATCCTGTATGGCACGTTCCTGTAAATAACACAGGTGAACGTTAGTCTCATCCTGTATGGCACGTTCCTGTAAATAACACAGGTGAACGTTAGTCTCATCCTGTAAATAACACAGGTGAACGTTAGTCTCATCCTGTATGGCACGTTCCTGTAAATAACACAGGTGAACGTTAGTCTCATCCTGTAAATAACACAGGTGAACGTTAGTCTCATCCTGTATGGCACGTTCCTGTAAATAACACAGGTGAACGTTAGTCTCATCCTGTAAATAACACAGGTGAACGTTAGTCTCATCCTGTAAATAACACAGGTGAACGTTAGTCTCATCCTGTAAATAACACAGGTGAACGTTAGTCTCATCCTGTAAATAACACAGGTGAACGTTAGTCTCATCCTGTAAATAACATAGTGAACGTTAGTCTCATCCTGTAAATAACACAGGTGAACGTTAGTCTCATCCTGTATGGAACGTTCCTGTAAATAACATAGTGAACGTTCCTGTAAATAACACAGGTGAACATTAGTACTAAGCAGAATGAAAACATGCTTGTGCAACAAGTTGTAGTGCTATTTGTGTCAACAACCATAAGTGGTTGTATGGGCAGAGAAAGAGCTGTTACCAAACCCTTTCCTCAAGCACCCTCAGCTATTCCACGTTTTGATATTTGAACACGTATTTGTTCCTGAGGAAGCACACCTGGGCCACGTTCAGCTGCCAAACGTTCTCGAACGTGGCAGATAGAAATGCCACGAACAGAGCCGATGTGATTCCTTATTCTACATGTCAGAGAGGCATGTTTGATCAACACACCCTATTTCTATCTGAACGTTCCAAAACGTTTAATCCTGCTGAAAGCGCCCCATTCAACTAATGGGCTTAGTGATTGTTTAACCAACTTAATATGGCTTGGGAAACACGAGTACAGTAATACCTGATTCATATGATAACACAATTCACTAGACACCAAATGGAAACAAACAGCAGAAATGGGGAGAAACCTCTGAACTTGTCCAATAGAAACCCCATGTTTACTGTTGCAAAACATTCTGCTAGTGTGCACTAATGAATACACCCGATTAATCTTAAAACAGGCGTCTCATTAGTCCTTACTTGACGCCTTTGGTCCACACAGCCTTGTTCAGGCGGGTGTCGATGCGTACATCAGGAGTTCCCATCTCCTTCATGGCGAACTTGCGGATCTCTTTGAGAGCACGAGGAGCTCTCCTCTTGAAGCTCCTGTAGAGAGAAGGAACGTTCTGATCAAGACCAGCCGCGGGGGACTAACAAAAACTAGCCTACATCTTGAGGGACACCTGCCAATTTAGAGGAACAGCAGATTTGTCAACAGCCATGTGATGTCACACCATGCTCTGTGATGTAAATACTCCCATATGATGTCACACCATGCTCTGTGATGTAAATACTCCCATATGATGTCACACCATGCTCTGTGATGTAAATACTCCCATATGATGTCACACCATGCTCTGTGATGTAAACACTCCCATATGATGTCACACCATGCTCTGTGATGTAAACACTCCCATATGATGTCACACCATGCTCTGTGATGTAAATACTCCCATATGATGTCACACCATGCTCTGTGATGTAAATACTCCCATATGTCACACCAGACCATATCCTCTGGTACTGATGAAAAACGACTTCAGGTGCAAATGACACAAGTGTTTTGAGGACGCTGAGCCAACTTTGACCTGGCTTCTGTTGGTGAATTTGTCCATTTGCACCACAGTACTTACACTCCATGGATGCGCTTGTGGATGTTGACGGTGTATTCTCTGGTCACCACCTCATTGATGGCTGAACGCCCCTTCTTCTTCTCTCCCTTCTTGGTAGGAGCCATCTGAAAAGACAAACCGGGATGGTTCAAGTTAAGATTGTCCCATACAAAGTAAAACGCCAGAACTGCTAGGCTAACGTTAGCTAGCTAGCCAGGTACACTAACGTCCAAAACAGGAAAACATCCCTGCTCCAGCGAAACAAAAATGGCTCATGAAAATGGCTAAATGTAACCATTAATTGGACTGCCTGTAGTTAGCTGGCAAAAGTATATGTTATGTCTGGTAGCTAGCCAGCTAGCATGTTACGGAGCCTGTGGTGTTCACGGTAACTAAAGTTCTGAATGTTTTTGTTAACTAAATGAATGCACAATGCATCACAAACTCAAATCCGATTGACAATGAGGTACACAGCTTTGGATGTGGACAATGAAAATATGTGTTTTATGCATAAATACTGCAGGATGGAGTTAGATTGTACGAGGATTATCAATCAGACAAACTCACTTTGGTGGGGAACTGTTGAAAAGGAAGGACCGGAAATAGATCCGGCTGAATGTTGTCCGTTGAAAACAAGTACCTATGACAATGTTCCTACGTCTTGTTGCCATGGTAACCATGCACGCTACACTGTATCGGTATGTGGTTAGCTTTATACATTGAAACATTGCTAGTGCAGAAAAGGAAGCCTATTTCATTGATAACTTAGGACCAAAACCTGAACTGGGATAAGCCGTCGAATTTTGCTATTAGTCTCTCAACTTTTAGCTACAACAATATGACAACGAATTATGTTAGAATTAATCCCCCGGTTGTTGAGTTTACCGACGTAAAAGCAGGGAAGGTTTACAAGACCACTGTCACGGTGACCAACACTGGAATTACCTCGAAAAGAATGAGACTGCTTGAACCCACATCAAAGGTGAAATCCTTTCTGCAGTGCTGCCTGTCAGCTGTCTTTGTGTGTAATACGTTAGTAAAGTTCAGAGCAACGTGTGCTTAGTTTTCATTGCGCTTTTGTCCTAATTCTAATTTATAAACTCATTTTGATTGATGCAATACATTATTATACACTTTTGTTACTTCCACCCTTCATATTGCCCTGTCCCTCTCTTCTTTAATTGTATCAACCCCTTGTCCTACCACTCAAGCTGTTCAAATTCAGGGTGACAAACACAGAAACCCCCATTGCTGCTGGATTGTCCCTGAGTGGCACTCTAGAGTTCAGGCCTGAGAAAGATGAGGATGTCTGTGACCGTCTGCTCCTTGTCCTGGAAGACAAAGCCATGGAGATCCCCCTCTTAGCGTAAGTAGAGTCATATATACACCTGCTATGACATCACTCATTCATGTAGTTGCTTTCACGGGTTCCAACAAACATGTGCCTAGGCATTAGCGGGTTAATGCAATCTTCAGGTCTCATCCAAGGTTACTTATATTTGGGCTTTCCTGCAGGTTCTCCCCGGCGTGTTCTCTCACCATGGAATCTCTCGCTGATTTCGGCTCTGTGATGGCAAACAGTCAGGTGATCAGCAAAGAGGTGGAATTGACCAATCAGGGATCTGCTCCAGGTATTATGCTTTTGCCTCTCCCATTGAACCCACTTCTGTAAACTTGCATTGATTGATTTTAGTTGACATTTGCAGTAATCTAGCTGATTTATTTATGGTATCTTTCTTATTGTTATATTAATTGATTGCTGTTCATGCCCTTGGCCTTGCTGAAGGAGCTTTTCAGGTGCTGTATGATGGAGACCAGTCCATCAGGCTCTCTCCCAGCAGTGGCGTCCTGCAGTCTGGCGCAACCCAGTGGCTGAAGGTGGAACTCTGCACTGACAGACCCACGAGGGTCAGAGAGGAGGCCCAGTAAGGAAACTAGAGCCTTATTATGCTTAGTGTTACTTATGGTTCTTTGTTTGTGCATTTTGTGTGTGTTTATTGAGTTTCCTCCCTCCCTCCTTCCCTTTCTCTCAGGGTGAAGCTGCAGAACAGTAAGGACGTGGTCCTGAAGATCAGGGCTGATGTTTTGGAGCAGAGCCTGGAGCTCCAGGACCTAGAGGGGGAGAGGTTGTCCTGCCTCCGCTTCGGACCCGTCTTCTTTGGGACGTCCCGGGTGGAAAAGGTGGTTCTGGTGAACAATGGACCACAGGCCTGCGACTGGATGGTGGTGCTGCAGGACGATGCTCCAGGGACAGAAATGGTACGCACACACAGAGAGAAAACACAGACACACACATGCACCAACACACACAGAGAGAAAACACAGACACACACGTGCACCAACACACACAGAGAGAAAACACAGACACACACATGCACCAACACACACACACAGAGAAAACACAGACACACACATGCACCAACACACACAGAGAGAAAACACAGACACACGCATGCACCAACACACACAGAGAGAAAACACAGACACACACATGCACCAACACACACAGAGAGAAAACACAGACACATTCCCTGGATGGGAGACCAGATGCTGCTGGAAGTGGTGTTGGAGGGCCAGTAGAAGGCACCCTTTCCTCTGGTCTAAAAAAATGCCCCAACGCCCCAGGGCAGTGATTGGGGACATTGCCCTGTGTAGAGTGCTGTCTTTCGGATGGGACGTTAAAAGGGTGTCCTGACTCTCTGTGGTCACTAAAAATCCCATGGCACTTATCGTACAAGCAGGGGTGTTAACCCTGGTGTCCTGACTAAATTCCCAATCTGGTCTTCATACCATCATGGCCACCTAATCATCCCCAGTTTACAATTGTTTTATTCATTTCCCCCTCCTCTCCCCTGTAACTATTCCTCAGGTCGTTGCTGTAAATGAGAATGTGTTCTCAGTCAATGTAGCTGGTAAAATAATGTTAAATACATTTTTTTGACATATTTCACACTGAAGTGCAACTATACTAAACTGTGTTTTTAGATCCCTATCGTTAGGCCTGATACACGTTTGTATTGCTGTATGTGTGTGTGTGTGTGTGTGTGTCTGTGTCTGTGTGTGTGTGTGTCTGTGTGTCTGTGTGTGTCTGTCTGTGTGTCTGTGTGTCTGTGTGTGTGTGTCTGTCTGTGTGTGTTTGTGTGTCTGCCTGTGTGTGTGCCTGTGTGTGTGTGTGTGTGTGTCTGTGTGTGTGTTTGTGTGTGTGTGTTTGTCTGTGTGTCTGTGTGTGTGTGTGTGTCTGTCTGTGTGTCTGTGTGTGTGTATCTGTGTGTCTGTGTGTGTGTGTGTGTCTGTGTGTGTCTGTGTGTGTCTGCCTGTGTGTTTGTGTGTCTTTGTGTGTGTGTTTCATCAGGGCTTTGACCTCCAGAGGAGTACAGACGCAGCGCTGCTAGAGAGGAGTGTTCGTAACAGGGCCACCGCTGTGGATCCCTCCACTGTGATCGCCTGTGTGCCCAACGAGGGACGACTGAGACCCTACGACAGAACCACTCTGTGGGTCTGCTTCCGTCCTGTCAGCAGAAGGTATCCAGCCCTCCTGTGTGTGTGTCTATGTGGGGGTATAAATGTGTATAAAGATATTATAACATGCAGTATATAATGGTTGTTCTGTTCTTCAGAAGGAGCAGGGAGGAGCAGAACACCAGTGGGGCCTCAGCAGCAGCCAGTAAACAAGACTACTCACTCTTCCTCAAGTTTCAGACAGTGGGAAGTAAAGATGGCTTCAACCACCAGCAGCACTCCACTGTACCTCCCCACAATGGTACAGCAAGCCTCAGTCTGTTCCTTACCAATAGCAGGAACAACATGCTGCAATTTAACAGTGTATATTATATCATTAGTAAAAACAACAATTGAAGCCATTCTCTGGTGAGGGGTACTGACTGACATGTGTACAACAGCTATAACAGAAGTGTTGTGCTTGATCTGGGACTGTCTTGTACTTGACCCCTGACCTCTCTGACCCCTAAGCCCTGACCTCTATCCCCAGGTTACTGTGTGGAGCTGGCGGTGACTGGCTCAGCCCTCCCTGTCTCCCTGGTGCCCAGCCCCGGCCACAGCTTCAGCTTCCAGCAGTGCCTGATGGGAGAGCGTGTGGACGTCCTGTGTGTGCTCCGCAACCTCTCCCCTCTACTCCCTGTCACCTTCAAGTTCCGAAAGATGGCCAACTTCATCAGTGACCCCACTAGTGGAACCATCTCCCCAGGACAAAGCCAGGTATATAGATGGTCAACTTCATCAGTGACCCCACTAGTGGAACCATCTCCCCAGGGCAGAGCCAGGTAGATAGATGGTCAACTTCATCAGTGACCCTCCTAGTGGAACCATCTCCCCAGGACAAAGCCAGGTAGATAGATGGTCAACTTCATCAGTGACCCTCCTAGTGGAACCATCTCCCCAGAGCAGAGCCAGGTAGACAGATGGTCAACTTCATCAGTGACCCCACTAGTGGAACCATCTCCCCAGGACAGAGCCAGGTAGACATCCCTGGTCCAGGCTCAGATGGCTCCTTATTTTGGCCAGAGGAAAGTAGTCCACTATACAGAGTGTCTGGGCCCTAAAGTTGTACATTATATAGGAAATAAGGAGGCATTTTGGAGACAACCCCAGTCTCCTCCAAGCATCCTCTCTGACGGAACAGACAGAGAGGATGAATTATCAATATCCTCCATATCCTCCCTGAGTCTGACAGAAATCAGAATCATCGATCTGTGTTTTTGTCCAGGACGTGGTGCTGTCCTTCGCCCCCCACCAGATGGGGATGTTCAAGGTGAAACAGGTGCTGGAGCTGCTGGGTCAGGTGGTACACCTGGAGCCCTCCTCCATCAAGCTCCGCCTCCGCAGCTTCCACACCATCACCCTGCACCTGTCAGCTGTTTGCCGAGCGCAGACCGCATGCGAGACACCCAAACTCAACCCCGGTGAGACCCAACACCACCCCCTGCACACAGCCAGCACTGAACCCCTCACTGCCCTCCTCTGATCTCCTTCCCATACTGTATAGTTCACACTGAACCCCTCACTGCCCTCCTCTGATCTCCTTCCCATACTGTATAGTTCACACTGAACCCCTCACTGCCCTGTCCTCTGATCTCCTTCCCATACTGTACAGTTCACACTGAACCCCTCACTGCCCTGTCCACTGATCTCCTTACCATACTGTATAGTTCACACTGAACCCCTCACTGCCCTGTCCTCTGATCTCCTTCCCATACTGTATAGTTCACACTGAACCCCTCACTGCCCTGTCCCATACTGTATAGTTCACACTGAACCCCTCACTGCCCTGTCCTCTGATCTCCTTCCCATACTGTATAGTTCACACTGAACCCCTCACTGCCCTGTCCTCTGATCTCCTTCCCATACGGTATAGTTCACACTGAACCCCTCACTGCCCTGTCCCATACTGTATAGTTCACACTGAACCCCTCACTGCCCTGTCCCATACTGTATAGTTCACACTGAACCCCTCACTGCCCTGTCCTCTGATCTCCTTCCCATACTGTATAGTTCACACTGAACCCCTCACTGCCCTGTCCCATACTGTATAGTTCACACTGAACCCCTCACTGCCCTGTCCTCTGATCTCCTTCCCATACTGTATAGTTCACACTGAACCCCTCACTGCCCTGTCCACTGATCTCCTTCCCATACTGTATAGTTCACACTGAACCCCTCACTGCCCTGTCCTCTGATCTCCTTCCCATACTGTATAGTTCACACTGAACCCCTCACTGCCCTGTCCTCTGATCTCCTTCCCATACGGTATAGTTCACACTGAACCCCTCACTGCCCTGTCCCATACTGTATAGTTCACACTGAACCCCTCACTGCCCTGTCCACTGATCTCCTTTCCATACTGTATAGTTCACACTGAACCCCTCACTGCCCTGTCCACTGATCTCCTTCCCATACTGTATAGTTCACACTGAACCCCTCACTGCCCTGTCCCATACTGTATAGTTCACACTGAACCCCTCACTGCCCTGTCCTCTGATCTCCTTCCCATACTGTATAGTTCACACTGAACCCCTCACTGCCCTGTCCACTGATCTCCTTCCCATACGGTATAGTTCACACTGAACCCCTCACTGCCCTGTCCCATACTGTATAGTTCACACTGAACCCCTCACTGCCCTGTCCCATACTGTATAGTTCACACTGAACCCCTCACTGCCCTGTCCTCTGATCTCCTTCCCATACTGTATAGTTCACACTGAACCCCTCACTGCCCTGTCCCATACTGTATAGTTCACACTGAACCCCTCACTGCCCTGTCCTCTGATCTCCTTCCCATACGGTATAGTTCACACTGAACCCCTCACTGCCCTGTCCACTGATCTCCTTTCCATACTGTATAGTTCACACTGAACCCCTCACTGCCCTGTCCACTGATCTCCTTCCCATACTGTATAGTTCACACTGAACCCCTCACTGCCCTGTCCCATACTGTATAGTTCACACTGAACCCCTCACTGCCCTGTCCTCTGATCTCCTTCCCATACTGTATAGTTCACACTGAACCCCTCACTGCCCTGTCCTCTGATCTCCTTCCCATACGGTATAGTTCACACTGAACCCCTCACTGCCCTGTCCCATACTGTATAGTTCACACTGAACCCCTCACTGCCCTGTCCCATACTGTATAGTTCACACTGAACCCCTCACTGCCCTGTCCTCTGATCTCCTTCCCATACTGTATAGTTCACACTGAACCCCTCACTGCCCTGTCCTCTGATCTCCTTTCCATACTGTATAGTTCACACTGAACCCCTCACTGCCCTGTCCCATACTGTATAGTTCACACTGAACCCCTCACTGCCCTGTCCTCTGATCTCCTTCCCATACTGTATAGTTCACACTGAACCCCTCACTGCCCTGTCCACTGATCTCCTTCCCATACGGTATAGTTCACACTGAACCCCTCACTGCCCTGTCCCATACTGTATAGTTCTTCAAAGTATTGTCTGGCATTCTATCTTCAACCTGTTATTGGCTCACCCAGTCATTGTTTTGTCTGTGATGTATCAGGAATCACCCCGGCTGTGACCAATGAGACAGGCCAGTATGCCCGGGTGCCCTCCAGTGAGCTGGGCAGGTGTGTGGGATTGGTGCGGGCAGCTGTCCTCAGCACGGCCAAGACCCGGCTCCACAGCCACGGTCAGAGCCAGAGCCACCGTAGGAACCAGAGTCTCGACGGTAGCCGGCGAGAGCTACTGGCCTTCCCCAACGACAGGGCCTGCAGCAACCGCCCTGCCTCTCCAGACACCACCTACAGGTCATCTGAGTTATACGGGCAGTTAGAGAGTATCTGCCATGGCACCCTGTGACCTATTCCAGAGCCGTATCAGTACTACTAATAGTAATGATGGAAATAGTATCAGTACTACTAATAGTAATGATGGAAATAGTATCAGTACTACTAATAGTAATGATGGAAATAGTATCAGTACTACTAATAGTAATGATGGAAATAGTATCAGTACTACTAATAGTAATGATGGAAATAGTATCAGTGCTACTAATAGTAATGATGGAAATAGTATCAGTACTACTAATAGTAATGATGGAAATAGTATCAGTACTACTAATAGTAATGATGGAAATAGTATCAGTACTACTAATAGTAATGATGGAAATAGTATCAGTACTACTAATAGTAATGATGGAAATACTATCAGTACTACTAATAGTAATGATGGAAATAGTATCAGTACTACTAATAGTAATGATGGAAATAGTATCAGTACTACTAATAGTAATGATGGAAATAGTATCAGTACTACTAATAGTAATGATGGAAATAGTATCAGTACTACTAATAGTAATGATGGAAATAGTATCTGTACTACTAATAGTAATGATAGAAATAGTATCAGTGCTACTAATAGTAATGATGGAAATACTATCAGTACTACTAATAGTAATGATGGAAATAGTATCAGTACTACTAATAGTAATGATGGAAATAGTATCAGTACTACTAATAGTAATGATGGAAATAGTATCAGTACTACTAATAGTAATGATGGAAATAGTATCAGTACTACTAATAGTAATGATGGAAATAGTATCAGTGCTACTAATAGTAATGATGGAAATAGTATCAGTACTACTAATAGTAATGATGGAAATAGTATCAGTACTACTAATAGTAATGATGGAAATAGTATCAGTACTACTAATAGTAATGATGGAAATAGTATCAGTACTACTAATAGTAATGATGGAAATAGTATCAGTACTACTAATAGTAATGATGGAAATAGTATCAGTACTACTAATAGTAATGATGGAAATAGTATCAGTGCTACTAATAGTAATGATGGAAATAGTATCAGTACTACTAATAGTAATGATGGAAATAGTATCAGTACTACTAATAGTAATGATGGAAATAGTATCAGTGCTACTAATAGTAATGATGGAAATAGTATCAGTACTACTAATAGTAATGATGGAAATAGTATCAGTACTACTAATAGTAATGATGGAAATAGTATCAGTACTACTAATAGTAATGATGGAAATAGTATCAGTGCTACTAATAGTAATGATGGAAATAGTATCAGTACTACTAATAGTAATGATGGAAATAGTATCAGTACTACTAATAGTAATGATGGAAATAGTATCAGTACTACTAATAGTAATGATGGAAATAGTATCAGTACTACTAATAGTAATGATGGAAATAGTATCAGTACTACTAATAGTAATGATGGAAATAGTATCAGTACTACTAATAGTAATGATGGAAATAGTATCAGTACTACTAATAGTAATGATGGAAATAGTATCAGTACTACTAATAGTAATGATGGAAATAGTATCAGTACTACTAATAGTAATGATGGAAATAGTATCAGTACTACTAATAGTAATGATGGAAATAGTATCAGTACTACTAATAGTAATGATGGAAATAGTATCAGTACTACTAATAGTAATGATGGAAATAGTATCAGTGCTACTAATAGTAATGATGGAAATAGTATCAGTACTACTAATAGTAATGATGGAAATAGTATCAGTGCTACTAATAGTAATGATGGAAATAGTATCAGTGCTACTAATAGTAATGATGGAAATACTATCAGTACTACTAATAGTAATGATGGAAATAGTATCAGTGCTACTAATAGTAATGATGGAAATAGTATCAGTACTACTAATAGTAATGATGGAAATAGTATCAGTGCTACTAATAGTAATGATGGAAATAGTATCAGTGCTACTAATAGTAATGATGGAAATACTATCAGTACTACTAATAGTAATGATGGAAATACTATCAGTACTACTAATAGTAATGATGGAAATAGTATCAGTGCTACTAATAGTAATGATGGAAATAGTATCAGTACTACTAATAGTAATGATGGAAATAGTATCAGTACTACTAATAGTAATGATGGAAATAGTATCAGTGCAGTCAGGTTTTTTTTTTTTTTTTTTACCTTTATTTAACTAGGCAAGTCAGTTAAGAACAAATTCTTATTTTCAATGACGGCCTAGGAACAGTGGGTTAACTGCCTGTTCAGGGGCAGAACGACAGATTTGTACCTTGTCAGCTCGGGGGTTTGAACTTGCAACCTTCCGGTTACTAGTCCAACGCTCTAACCACTAGGCTACCCTGCCGCCCCGGTTTGCAGGGACCTACTAGCCAGATCAAATCAAATTCCATTGGTCACATAGAATGTTAATGCGAGTGTAGTGAAATGCTTGTGCTTCTAGTTCCGACAGTGCAGTAATATGTAACAAGTATTCTAACAATTCCACAACAACTACCTAATACACACAAATCTAAGTAAAGGGATGGAATAAGAATATGTACATATAAATATATGGATGAGCGATAACCGAGTGTCATAGGGGAGATGCAATAGATGGTATAAGATACAGTATATACACATGAGATGAGTAATGCAAGATATGTAAACATTATTAAAGTGGCATTATTAAAGTGACCAGATGTCTGGGCAGTCAGCGCAGTTGGTTTACAATTTGCATCCGTGTTCTTGTAAAGTCCTATGTAGCCCCTATGTTCTGTAAAGTCCTATGTAGCCCCTATGTTCTGTAAAGTCCTATGTAGCCCCTATGTTCTGCCTATGAACTCTTATGAACTGCTTATATCCTCTCTCCCTCCACCCAGGACCATCTTCACGGGGGTGGAGCGTTACCGCTACGAGGACCCTGACTTTTCCTTCACGAAGGAGGAGGAGCAGCAGAGACAGAGACACAGAGATCACTACCTAGCCTTCATCAGGAGCCTGCGAAAGACACGCTTGCAGAAAACCACTGCGAGGTAGACAGAGTGGGATGTGTGTTCTGTATGTTGTAATCTTGGCACCCACAACCAAAGAGCTACCCAGTAAGCAAAATGACCCTGAAAAGACTTGACATCACACACATTTCAGGTGCTGAAAAGAATAACAAATAATTAAAGAGCAGCAGTAAATAACAATAGCGGGGCTTTATACAGGGGGTACCGGTACAGAGTCAATGTGGAGGCTATATACAGGGGGTACCGATACAGAGTCAATGTGGAGGCTATATACAGGGGGTACCGGTACAGAGTCAATGTGCGGGGGCACCCGTGTCGAGGTAATTGAGGTAATATGTACATGTAGGTAGAGTTATTAAAGTGCCTATGCATAGATAATAACAGAGAGTAGCAGCAGCGTAGAAGCAGTGATGCAACCAGGATGCTCTCGATGGTGCAGCTGTAAAACCTTTTGAGGATCTGAGGACCCATGCCAAATCTTTTCAGTCTCCTGAGTCTCCTTCACGACTGTCTTGGTGTGCTTGGACCATGTTAGTTTGTTGGTGATGTGGACATCAAGGAACTTGGCTCTCAACCTGCTTCACTAAAGCCCTGTCGATGAGAATGGTGGCATGCTCGGTCCTCCTTTTCCTGTAGTCCACAATAATCTCCTTTGTCTTGATCACGTTGAGGGAGAGGTTGTTGTCCTTGCACCACACGGTCAGGTCTCTGACCTCCTCCCTATAGGCTGTCTCATCGTTGTCGGTGATCAGGCCTACCACTGTTGTGTAAATCAGCAAACTCATTGATGGTGTTGGAGTCGTGCCTGGCCGTGCAGTCATGAGTGAACAGGGAGTACAGGAGGGGACTGAGCACACACCCCTGAGGGGCCCCCGTGTTGATGATCAGCGTGGCGGATGTGTTGTTATCTACCTTTACCACCTGGGGGCGGCCTGTCAGGAAGTCCAGGATCCAGTTGCAGAGGCAGGTGTTTAGTCCCAGGGTCCTTAGCTTAGTGATGAGCTTGGAGGGCACCATGCTGTTGAACGCTGAGCTGTAGTCAATGAATAGCATTCTCACATAGGTATTCCTTTTGTTCAGGTGTGAAAGGGCAGTGTGGAGTGCAATAGAGATGGCATCATCTGTGGATCTGTTGGGGCGGTATGCAAAGTGGAGTGGGTCTAGGGTTTCTGGGATAATGGTGTTGATGTGAGCCATGACCAGACTTTTAAAGCATTTCACGTCGGACGTCAAAGAAACGCCTTATTTTCTGACGTTGAAAATGCGTATTTTCTGGATGTTGAAAATGTGTCATTTACAGACTTTGAAAATATGTGCATGTATTTTTCAGTCATTGATTCTATGGACAAATTTCTGCACATTATCAATGAAGTAAGCATGACTGTATATCACAATAACATAGGAATTAGGAGCCAACTGAAGACTGTGATTTATTAATGCTCCCATCAGTCACATTCACTTATGTTAGATTTTTCAAAAGCTTTAAAACTGGCATCAATGATGTTAAAAAATAGTCTAACATACTGAATGAACTAACAGGCCACTTCAACTGTAATAACATTCTCAGTAACGGCTACACATTTTTTATTTTCTTGCTATGACTGTGATATGTTGTTCTTTATCTACCTTGATTGAATGCACTGACTGCCAGTCGCTCTGGATAACAGCGTCTGCTGAATGACCAAAATGTAAATGTTGAAAGCAAACACTTGCAAAGCATGCTGGGTATGATTCAAATGAGCCCCCCCCTCCAAATCTGAACACATCATAGACGTCTAGGCTGTTTCACACATTTGAAAATCACATTACAGTACAGTAAAGTACTGTAGAGTATACTATGGTACGGGACAGTTGAGTTTTATTCAGTAAAGTACTATGGAGTACAGTTTAGTTCAGTAGAGTAGAGTACATGTACTGTATTGTGCTCTACTGTATTGTGCTCTACTGTACTGTACTGTGCTCTACTTTACTGTATTCTACTGTACTGTACTGTGCTCCCGAGTGGTGCAACGGTCTAAGGCACTGCATCTCAGAGTTAGAGGTGTCACTATAGACCCTGGTTCAATTCCAGGCTGTATCACAACCGGCCGTGATTGGGAGTCCCATAGGCCAATCATTTTGGCCTATGTTTTTTGACTTGTTTTTTGGGGTCAAATCAAGGCTGGTCTGGACCGGACCAAATCTGAACCAAATATAGATGTCTATGAATGGTTCAAATATTGTCCAGACCGGATCAAAAATCTAAATCAGTGGATGTTGAAATCAAGGCCGGTCCAGACCGCACCACAAAAATACCTGAATAAGACAGCCGGACTAAAGTCCAAAAGACGTCGCCTGGCGGTAATTGCTTAGTGGGTTCAACATTTTAAGCAAGAACTGAAACTGCAAACTGAAACTGACAAATCCACCCCTCCCCTCTTTCCAAAGCTCGGTCCTAGCCACTCCCCTTCTAAAACGTCGACCTATGAGGGGACCTGATTCATCTGGCACTCTACACTTCTCTTTTGAATGGAAAGCTTTATCTGCCTTCCCAATGAAAACTAGTTTGAAGGTTCAAACATATACTCTATTTGATGTCAAATAGATGTTTCTGAACGATGCATCACGCTGACTTGTTGATAATATGAGCAGAGCGCGCCTCCCTCACCAGCTTCGCCCAGTCACGTGACGGGCCATGCCCCAGTGCAACCTGGCCAGTTGAATAAAATCCCCTCAATATGTGCTGTAGGCTGACAACAAGGCGGTATCTGACGATGTTTTCCATATGTATGCTCAGGCTGCATGGTGAGGTGGAGGACAACGTAGACATTGGGCTCCGGCCTGCCGCAGGACTCCTCACCCCCCAGCTCTCTCTGAGGGACCTGGAGTCCAATCACAGCCAGGAGGGGCATAGCGTCGACCAGGGACATAGCCAGCTATTGACCACCTGTATGCTGGCTGCCATGGAGACCAGGTCCAGATTCAGACAGGTATGGCAGGTAAAGCAGGGTGTTTAAAGTCTCTGGTAAACCATTTTTCATGGGTCCTCTAAAGTCTACAGTTACCTGTTTTAGCCTCTGCAATCCCCTCCCTTTATCATTCTGTATCTGGTGTTTCCTGACTGACTGTATGGAATCCCCTCCCTTTATCATTCTGTATCTGGTGTTTCCTGACTGTATGGAATCCCCTCCCTTTATCATTCTGTACCTGGTGTTTCCTGCCTGACTGTATGGAATTCCTCTGTCTCTATCATTCTTTAACGTGATCATTGTCTTGATCACGTTGAGGGAGAGGTTGTTGTCCTTGCACCACACGGTCAAGTCTCTGACCTCCTCCCTATAGGCTATCTCATCGTTGTCGGTGATCAGGCCTACCACTGTTGTGTCGTCAGCAAACTTAATGATGGTGTTGGAGTCGTGCCTGGCCGTGCAGTCATGAGTGAACAGGGAGTACAGCAGGGGACTGAGCACGCACCCCTGAGGGGCCCCCGTGTTGATGATCAGCGTGGCGGATGTGTTGTTACCTACCCTTACCACCTGGGGGCGGCCTGTCAGGAAGTCCAGGATCCAGTTGCAGAGGCAGGTGTTTGGTCCAAGGGTCCTTAGCTTAGTGATGAGCTTTGAGGGCACTATGCTGTTGAACGCTGAGCTGTAGTCAATGAATAGCATTCTCACATAGGTATTCCTTTTGTTCAGGTGTGAAAGGGCAGTGTGGAGTGCAATTGAGATTGCATCATCTGCTGTTGGTGCGGTATGCAAAGTGGAGTGGGTCTAGGGGTTTCTGAGATAATGGTGTTGATGTGAGCCATGACCAGACTTTCAAAGCATTTCACGTCGGACGTCAAAGAAACGCCTTATTTTCTGGATGTTGAAAATGTGTAATTTACAGACAGAAATGTGCATGTATTTTTCAGTCATTGATTCTATGGACAAATTTCTGCACATTATCAATGAAGTAAGCATGACTGTATATCACAATAACATAGGAATTAGGAGCCAACTGAAGACTGTGATTTATTAATGTTCCTATCAGTCACATTCACTTATGTTAGATTTCCTGACTGTATGGAATCCCCTCCCTTTATCATTCTGTACCTGGTGTTTCCTGACTGACTGTATGGTATTCCTCTGTCTCTATCATTCTATATCGGGTGTTTCCTGACTGACTGTATGGTATTCCTCTGTCTCTATCATTCTTTAACCCTCTGCTGTCCAGGTGACAGAGGGCATCAATGCACTACCCTCCACCAACCAGGAGGTGTCAGACTGCAGTCGCACCCTGACAGTTCAGCAGCTCCACCATGTAGTCATAGGTGAGAAACGCATGCAGTCTTTGTTTGCATTAGGAATCTTAATAAGCCCTCTTGTCCCTCCCATGGCTGATGAAGAGAATATTCACTACATTAGCATTTTAAAGATGTGAATCAGAGTTTGGTTTCCCCTCCTCCCCTTCCAGGCCCGTCCTTAATAGATTTTGGTGAGGTGTGTGTGGCCTCAGTGTGTGTGAGGAACCTGGACCTGGTGAACAACCTGCAGGTGTATGTGTGGGTGCAGCTGGAGTTAGACTGCTGTCCTGAGCTGCAGCGCTCCAGTCCACTGTCCCACGTGCTGCCCCCCCTCTCCAGAGCCACCCTGCCCCTCGTCTTAGAGAGCACCAAGCTGGGAAAGTTCCACAAGTTAGTCACTGTGTGTGTGGCTGGTTGTCTGTCTCTGTCTCTGTCTCTGTCTCTGTCTCTCTCTCTCTCTCTCTCTCTCTCTCTCTCTCTCTCTCTCTCTCTCTCTCTCTCTCTCTCTTTATATATAGAGGTTTCCTAAATTGATAATTGACAAACCAAATCGAGTCCAATTCTTATTGATTGATTAACTGACTGCCTGGCTGACATTTGACTGGTAGATTCCATCTCCCTCTCACAGGTCAATCTCCTACACGGTGAATAGTCATCACCGAAGCCATGTCCTGGTTCAGTCCCAGCTGGTCCCTGTGGTCCTCCAGCTGTCCCAGAGCCAGGTGGTCCTGTCCCCTTCCCCCAGCTACCTGGCCCAGTCGGGCTACAGGGGTACTGTGACCCTGGTCAACCCCAGGAACCACCCGGCTGACTTCACCTGGAGGCCTATCATCACAGAGACGGGCCTGGCCTTCTCCATACGCCCAGCCACAGGTAGGCTGCTGCTCTGGGCCTTATCAAAACCACACACTACTGTAGTCCTTAATATGTACTGTAGTCTAGTCTTCTATATGTTCTGTATGGTGATGTACTGTAATCTAGTCTTCTATATGTTCTGTAGTCTAGTCTTCCATACAGTGGGGAGAACAAGTATTTGAAACACTGCCGATTTTGCAGGTTTTCCTACTTACAAAGCATGTAGAGGTCTGTACTTTTTATCATAGGTGCACTTCAACTGTGAGAGACGGACTCTAAAACAAAAATACAGAAAATCACATTGTATGATTTTTAAGTAATTAATTTGCATTTTATTGCATGACATAAGTATTTGATACATCAGAAAAGCAGAACTTAATATTTGGTACAGAAACCTTTGTTTGCATTTACAGAGATCATACGTTTCCTGTAGTTCTTGACCAGGTTTGCACACACTGCAGCAGGGATTTTGGCCCACTCCTCCATACAGACCTTCTCCAGATCCTTTAGGTTTCGGGGCTGTCTCTGGGCAATACGGACTTTCAGCTCCCTACAAATATTTTCTATTGGGTTCAGGTCTGGAGACTGGCTAGGCCACTCCAGGACCTTGAGATGCTTCTTACAGAGCCACTCCTTAGTTGCCCTGGCTGTGGGTTTCGGGTCATTGTCATGCTGGAAGACCCAGCCACGACCCATCTTCAATGTTCTTACTGAGGGAAGGAGGTTGTTGGCCAAGATCTCGCGATACATGGCCCCATCCATCCTCCCCTCAATACGGTGCAGTCGTCCTGTCCCCTTTGCAGAAAAGCATCCCCAAAGAATGATGTTTCCACCTCCATGCTTCACGGTTGGGATGGTGTTCTTGGGATTGTACTCATCCTTCTTCTTCCTCCAAACACGGCTAGTGGAGTTTAGACCAAAAAGCTCTATTTTTGTCTCATCAGACCACATGACCTTCTCCCATTCCTCCTATGGATCATCCAGATGGTCATTGGCAAACTTCAGACGGGCCTGGACATGCGCTGGCTTGAGCAGGGGGACCTTGTGTGCGCTGCAGGATTTTAATCCATGACGGCGTAGTGTGTTACTAATGGTTTTCTTTGAGACTGTGGTCCCAGCTCTCTTCAGGTCATTGACCCGGTCCTGCCGTGTTGTTCTGGGGGAGGAAAACCTGCAAAATCGGCAGTGTATCAAATACTTGTTCTCCCCACTGTATGTACTGTATGGTGATGTACTGTAGTCTAGTCTTCTATATGTTCTTTATGGTGATGTACTTTAGTCTAGTCTCTATATGTTCTGTATGGTGCTGTTCTGTAGTCTAGTCTTCTATATGTACTGTATGGTGATGTACTGTAGTCTAGTCTCTATATGTTCTGTATGGTGATGTACGTGTCTCTAGTATCGCTCTCTCTCCCTACCACCCTTTCTGTCTCTCCCTCCCTCTCTCCCTCCTCTTCTCTCTGCCAGGTACTGTGGAGGCGTACAGGGAGTTAGACTGTGAGGTGATGTGGCATCCCTCTTTCTCCTCTCCTCTGGAGGGACAGTTTGACCTGTGTGTTCACCAGGGAAACACCGCACAGCTACGATGTCTGGCCAAGGTGTGTGTGTATCTGTGTGTTTCTGTAGTTGAGGTTCCTGTGATTGTTAATGTAGAGAGAGATCCCATTCCCCTCCCTCCAGCTTGGTTCATCCAGTGTGCAGCTGGCTGAGAAACATCTGGTGTTTGGATCAGTACCTCTCATCTTCCCCTCCGTCAGGACCGCAACGCTACACAACACAGGACACAACCATGCCTACTTCCAGGTACACACTCCACACCGGGTCTTTGTACCATTTATACTTGTGAGTGTGTTTTATAGAGGTATAGCGTGTGTGTGTGTGTGTGTGTGTGTATCAGGTGTTGGACGTGTACCCCCTGCCTGGCATGGTGGTGACCCCCACCGAGGGTGTGGTACCTGTGGGGGGGCAGGCAGAGGTCCAGGTGCACCTCAACCCCGGAGCTGTCATGAAGTTTGACACCAGAGTGGAGGTGAAGGAAACAGACACACAACAAGTCTGTACAAACACACAACATATTAAAAAGTCTCTACAAACACACAACATATCATAGTCTCTACAAATAATGACATTATTATTTCATTATTTCCGAAACCTAAATAACCTCTAGTCTTATCTGTCATTATTTCAGAAACATAAATAACCTCTAGTCTTATCTGTCATTATTTCAGAAACATAAATAACCTCTAGTCTTATCTGTCATTATTTCAGAAACATAAATAACCTCTAGTCTTACCTGTCATTATTTCAGAAACCTAAATAACCTCTAGTCTTACCTGTCATTATTTCAGAAACCTAAATAACCTCTAGTCTTACCTGTCATTATTTCAGAAACATAAATAACCTCTAGTCTTATCTGTCATTATTTCAGAAACATAAATAACCTCTAGTCTTATCTGTCATTATTTCAGAAACCTAAATAACCTCTAGTCTTACCTGTCATTATTTCAGAAACCTAAATAACCTCTAGTCTTATCTGTCATTATTTCAGAAACCTAAATAACCTCTAGTCTTATCTGTCATTATTTCAGAAACCTAAATAACCTCTAGTCTTACCTGTCATTATTTCAGAAACCTAAATAACCTCTAGTCTTACCTGTCATTATTTCAGAAACTTAAATAACCTCTAGTCTTACCTGTCATTATTTCAGAAACATAAATAACCTCTAGTCTTATCTGTCATTATTTCAGAAACCCAGATAGTCATGATGGATGAGCTTGTCTAACGAGGTGTGTGTGTTGCAGATAGCTCTAAGGAACATTAAATCTCTGGAGCTGAGAGTGGGCGGGTCGGTCGAGCCCCCCCTGGTGGACATCAACGTGGTGAGTTCATATGTGGAGCCCCCCCCCCCCCCCCTGGTGAACATCAACGTGGTGAGTTCATATGTGGAGCCCCCCCCCCCTCTGGTGGACATCAACGTGGTGAGTTCATATGTCGACCCCCCCTGGTGAACATCAACGTGGTGAGTTCATACGTGGAGCCCCCCCCCCCCCCCCTGGTGGACATCAACGTGGTCAGTTCATATGTGGAGCCCCCCCCCCCCCCCCCCCCCCCTGGTGGACATCAATGTGGTGAGTTCATATGTGGAGCCCCCCTGGTAAACATCAACATGGTGAGTTCATATGTGGAGCCCCCCCCCCCCCTGGTCAAAGTTGAAGTGTACCGGGACTTCCCGGGTGGCGCAGTGGTTAAGGGCGCTGTACTGCAGCGCCAGCTGTGCCATCAGAGTCCCTGGGTTCGCGCCCAGGCTCTGTCGTAACCGGCCGTGACCGGGAGGTCCGTGGGGCGACGCACAATTGGCCTAGCGTCGTCCGGGTTAGGGAGGGCTTGGTCGGTAGGGATGTCCTTGTCTCATCGCGCACCAGCGACTCCTGTGGCGGGCCGGGCGTAGTGCACGCTAACCAAGGTTGCCAGGTGCACGGTGTTTCCTCAGACGCATTGGTGCGGCTGGCTTCCGGGTTGGATGCGCGCTGTGTTAAGAAGCAGTACGGCTGGTTGGGTTGTGTATCAGAGGACGCATGACTTTCAACCTTCATCTCTCCCGAGCCCGTACGGGAGTTGTAGCGATGAGACAAGATAGTAGCTACTAAAATAATTGGATACCATGAAATTGGGGAGAAAAAGGGGTAATTTTTTTTTTTTATTACAAAAAATTGAAGTGTACCTATGATGAACATTACAGGCCTCTCTCATCTTTTTAAGTGGGAGAACTTGCACAATTGGTGGCTGACTAAATACTTTTTTGCCCCACTGTATGTGTGTATGTACAGTGGCAAGAAAAAGTATGTGAACCCTTTGGAATGACCTGGATTTCTGAATACATTGTTCATAACATTTGATCTGATCTTCATCTAAGTCACAACAACAGACCAACATAGTGTGCTTAAACTATTAACACACAAACAATGTGGCTTTTTTTTCTCTGCACATAATGGTGTGTGTTCCTTCCAAACAACTCAACTGTAGTTTAATCTGTCCACAGAATATTTTGCCAGAAGCGCTGTGGAACATCCAGATGCTCTTTTGTTAACTTCAAATGTGCTGCATTGTTTTTTTTTGAGACAGCAGTGGCTTCTTCCGTTGTGTCCTCCCATGAACACCATTCTTGTTTAGTGTTTCACATATCGTAGACTCGTCAGAGATATTAGCATGTTCCAGAGATTTCTGTAAGTCTTTAGCTAACACTCTTAATCTCATTAAACATTCTGCGCTGTGCTCTTGCAGTCATCTTTGCAGGACAGCCTCTCCTGTAGCAACAGTGCTGAACTTTCTCCACTTCTAGACACGTTGTCTTACAGTGAACTGATGAACATCACGGCTTTTAGAGATACTTCTGTAACCCTTTCCATCTTCGTGCAGGTCAACAATTCTTAATCTTAGGTCTTCTGAGATCTCTCTTGTTCGAGGCATGGTTCCCATCAGGCAATGCTTCTTGTGAATAGCAAACTCACATTTTGTGAGTGTTTTTATAGGGCAGGGCAGCTCTAACCAACATCTCCAATCTCATCTCATTGATTGGACTCCAGGTTAGCTGACTCCTGACTCCAGTTATCTTTTGGAGAAGTCATTAGCCTGGGGGTTCATATACTTTTTCCAACCTACACTGTGAATGTTTAAATGATGTAATATAGACAAGAAAAATACAATTATTGGTGTGTTATTAGTTTAAGCAGACTGTGTCTGTTGTTGTGACTTAGATGAAGATCAGATCAAATGTGATGACCAATTTATTCAGAAATCCAGGTAACTCCAAAGGGTTCACATACTTTTTCTTGCCACTGTGTGTGTGTGTGTGTGTGTGTGTGTGTGTGTGTGTGTGTGTGTGTGTGTGTGTGTGTGTGTGTGTGTGTGTGTGTGTGTGTGTGTGTGTGTGTGTCTGTGTGTGTGTGTGTGTGTGTGTGTGTGTGTGTGTGTGTGTGTGTGTGTGTGTGTGTGTGTGTGTGTGTACGAAACACACAGAACAGCAGAGCATAACAGTGTGTCCTGAATATGCCCTGTCAGGAGCACACTACAGCAGTCTGTGTGTGTGTGTGTGTGTGTGTACGAAACACACAGCGTGTCCTGAATATGCCCTGTCAGGAGCACACTACAGCCTCTCTAGTCCTTTTCTGCTGAGTTGTGGAAAACAAACAATTCGTACCAATTCATCATAACAACAAAGTCTGCTGCTTCCTGGTTTGAAATGAATGGAAACCCCTTTTCCAACAGAACAAGATGAATGTGGTGGTGTTCACTGCCTTGAAATGAGCAGGTGGTTCACACACAAAAATAGACAACTTTTTGTGTGTGAATAGTCCTTCTTCCTTTTTGCAATGGGGAGTTCTTTAAAAAAAATCAGAATTGACATGTTTTCCTTTGGAGTGTTTGTCTCAGCTCCTTAGCTGGGCTCTGTAGAATGAGCTGCTGGGCTCTGTAGAATGAGCTGCTGGGCTCTGTAGAATGAGCTGCTGGGCTCTGTAGAATGAGCTGCTGGGCTCTGTAGAATGAGCTGCTGGGCTCTATAGAATGAGCTGCTGGGCTCTGTAGAATGAGCTGCTGGGCTCTGTAGAATGAGCTGCTGGGCTCTGTAGAATGATCTGCTGGGCTCTATAGAATGAGCTGCTGGGCTCTATAGAATGAGCTGCTGGGCTCTGTAGAATGAGCTGCTGGGCTCTGTAGAATGAGCTGCTGGGCTCTGTAGAATGAGCTGCTGGGCTCTGTAGAATGAGCTGCTGGGCTCTGTAGAATGAGCTGCTGGGCTCTGTAGAATGAGCTGCTGGGCTCTGTAGAATGAGCTGCTGGGCTCTGTAGAATGAGCTGCTGGGCTCTGTAGAATGAGCTGCTGGGCTCTGTAGAATGAGCTGCTGGGCTCTGTAGAATGAGCTGCTGGGCTCTGTAGAATGAGCTGCTGGGCTCTATAGAATGAGCTGCTGGGCTCTGTAGAATGAGCTGCTGGGCTCTGTAGAATGAGCTGCTGGGCTCTGTAGAATGAGCTGCTGGGCTCTATAGAATGAGCTGCTGGGCTCTGTAGAATGAGCTGCTGGGCTCTGTAGAATGAGCTGCTGGGCTCTATAGAATGAGCTGCTGGGCTCTGTAGAATGATCTGCTGGGCTCTGTAGAATGAGCTGCTGGGCTCTGTAGAATGATCTGCTGGGCTCTGTAGAATGAGCTGCTGGGCTCTATAGAATGAGCTGCTGGGCTCTGTAGAATGAGCTGCTGGGCTCTGTAGAATGATCTGCTGGGCTCTGTAGAATGAGCTGCTGGGCTCTGTAGAATGAGCTGCTGGGCTCTGTAGAATGAGCTGCTGGGCTCTGTAGAATGAGCTGCTGGGCTCTGTAGAATGAGCTGCTGGGCTCTGTAGAATGAGCTGCTGGGCTCTGTAGAATGAGCTGCTGGGCTCTATAGAATGAGCTGCTGGGCTCTGTAGAATGAGCTGCTGGGCTCTGTAGAATGATCTGCTGGGCTCTGTAGAATGATATGCTGGGCTCTGTAGAATGATCTGCTGGGCTCTGTAGAATGATATGCTGGGCTCTGTAGAATGATCTGCTGGGCTCTGTAGAATGATCTGCTGGGCTCTGTAGAATGAGCTGCTGGGCTCTATAGAATGAGCTGCTGGGCTCTGTAGAATGAGCTGCTGGGCTCTGTAGAATGATCTGCTGGGCTCTGTAGAATGATATGCTGGGCTCTGTAGAATGATCTGCTGGGCTCTGTAGAATGAGCTGCTGGGCTCTGTAGAATGAGCTGCTGGGCTCTGTAGAATGAGCTGCTGGGCTCTGTAGAATGAGCTGCTGGGCTCTATAGAATGAGCTGCTGGGCTCTGTAGAATGAGCTGCTGGGCTCTGTAGAATGATCTGCTGGGCTCTGTAGAATGATATGCTGGGCTCTGTAGAATGATCTGCTGGGCTCTGTAGAATGATATGCTGGGCTCTGTAGAATGATCTGCTGGGCTCTGTAGAATGATCTGCTGGGCTCTGTAGAATGAGCTGCTGGGCTCTGTAGAATGATCTGCTGGGCTCTGTAGAATGATCTGCTGGGCTCTATAGAATGAGCTGCTGGGCTCTGTAGAATGAGCTGCTGGGCTCTATAGAATGAGCTGCTGGGCTCTGTAGAATGAGCTGCTGGGCTCTATAGAATGAGCTGCTGGGCTCTGTAGAATGAGCTGCTGGGCTCTGTAGAATGAGCTTCTGGGCTCTATAGAATGAGCTGCTGGGCTCTGTAGAATGAGCTGCTGGGCTCTATAGAATGAGCTGCTGGGCTCTGTAGAATGAGCTGCTGGGCTCTGTAGAATGATCTGCTGGGCTCTGTAGAATGAGCTGCTGGGCTCTGTAGAATGAGCTGCTGGGCTCTGTAGAATGATATGCTGGGCTCTGTAGAATGATCTGCTGGGCTCTGTAGAATGATCTGCTGGGCTCTATAGAATGAGCTGCTGGGCTCTGTAGAATGAGCTGCTGGGCTCTATAGAATGAGCTGCTGGGCTCTGTAGAATGAGCTGCTGGGCTCTATAGAATGAGCTGCTGGGCTCTGTAGAATGAGCTGCTGGGCTCTGTAGAATGAGCTTCTGGGCTCTATAGAATGAGCTGCTGGGCTCTGTAGAATGAGCTGCTGGGCTCTATAGAATGAGCTGCTGGGCTCTGTAGAATGAGCTGCTGGGCTCTGTAGAATGATCTGCTGGGCTCTGTAGAATGAGCTGCTGGGCTCTGTAGAATGAGCTGCTGGGCTCTGTAGAATGAGCTGCTGGGCTCTGTAGAATGAGCTGCTGGGCTCTGTAGAATGAGCTGCTGGGCTCTGTAGAATGAGCTGCTGGGCTCTGTAGAATGAGCTGCTGGGCTCTGTAGAATGAGCTGCTGGGCTCTGTAGAATGAGCTGCTGGGCTCTATAGAATGAGCTGCTGGGCTCTGTAGAATGAGCTGCTGGGCTCTGTAGACTGAGCTGCTGGGCTCTGTAGAATGAGCTGCTGGGCTCTGTAGAATGAGCTGCTGGGCTCTGTAGATTGAGCTGCTGGGCTCTGTAGAATGAGCTGCTGGGCTTTGTAGAATGAGCTGCTGGGCTCTGTAGAATGAGCTGCTGGGCTCTGTAGATTGAGCTGCTGGGCTCTGTAGACTGAGCTGCTGGGCTCTATAGAATGAGCTGCTGGGCTCTATAGAATGAGCTGCTGGGCTCTGTAGAATGATCTGCTGGGCTCTGTAGAATGAGCTGCTGGGCTCTGTAGAATGAGCTGCTGGGCTCTGTAGAATGAGCTGCTGGGCTCTGTAGAATGATCTGCTGGGCTCTGTAGAATGAGCTGCTGGGCTCTGTAGAATGAGCTGCTGGGCTCTGTAGAATGAGCTGCTGGGCTCTGTAGAATGAGCTGCTGGGCTCTGTAGAATGAGCTGCTGGGCTCTGTAGAATGAGCTGCTGGGCTCTGTAGATTGAGCTGCTGGGCTCTGTAGAATGAGCTGCTGGGCTTTGTAGAATGAGCTGCTGGGCTCTGTAGAATGAGCTGCTGGGCTCTGTAGAATGAGCTGCTGGGCTCTGTAGAATGATCTGCTGGGCTCTGTAGAATGATCTGCTGGGCTCTGTAGAATGAGCTGCTGGGCTCTGTAGAATGAGCTGCTGGGCTCTGTAGAATGAGCTGCTGGGCTCTGTAGAATGAGCTGCTGGGCTCTGTAGAATGAGCTGCTGGGCTCTGTAGAATGATCTGCTGGGCTCTGTAGAATGAGCTGCTGGGCTCTGTAGACTGAGCTGCTGGGCTCTGTAGAATGAGCTGCTGGGCTCTATAGAATGAGCTGCTGGGCTCTGTAGAATGAGCTGCTGGGCTCTGTAGAATGAGCTGCTGGGCTCTCTAGAATGAGCTGCTGGGCTCTGTAGAATGAGCTGCTGGGCTCTGTAGAATGAGCTGCTGGGCTCTATAGAATGAGCTGCTGGGCTCTGTAGAATGAGCTGCTGGGCTCTGTAGAATGATCTGCTGGGCTCTGTAGAATGATATGCTGGGCTCTGTAGAATGATCTGCTGGGCTCTGTAGAATGATCTGCTGGGCTCTGTAGAATGAGCTGCTGGGCTCTGTAGAATGAGCTTCTGGGCTCTATAGAATGAGCTGCTGGGCTCTGTAGAATGAGCTGCTGGGCTCTATAGAATGAGCTGCTGGGCTCTGTAGAATGAGCTGCTGGGCTCTGTAGAATGATCTGCTGGGCTCTGTAGAATGAGCTGCTGGGCTCTGTAGAATGAGCTGCTGGGCTCTGTAGAATGAGCTGCTGGGCTCTGTAGAATGAGCTGCTGGGCTCTGTAGAATGAGCTGCTGGGCTCTGTAGAATGAGCTGCTGGGCTCTGTAGAATGATCTGCTGGGCTCTGTAGAATGAGCTGCTGGGCTCTGTAGAATGAGCTGCTGGGCTCTGTAGAATGAGCTGCTGGGCTCTGTAGAATGAGCTGCTGGGCTCTGTAGAATGAGCTGCTGGGCTCTATAGAATGAGCTGCTGGGCTCTGTAGAATGAGCTGCTGGGCTCTGTAGAATGAGCTGCTGGGCTCTGTAGAATGAGCTGCTGGGCTCTATAGAATGAGCTGCTGGGCTCTGTAGAATGAGCTGCTGGGCTCTGTAGAATGAGCTGCTGGGCTCTATAGAATGAGCTGCTGGGCTCTGTAGAATGATCTGCTGGGCTCTGTAGAATGAGCTGCTGGGCTCTGTAGAATGATCTGCTGGGCTCTGTAGAATGAGCTGCTGGGCTCTATAGAATGAGCTGCTGGGCTCTGTAGAATGAGCTGCTGGGCTCTGTAGAATGATCTGCTGGGCTCTGTAGAATGAGCTGCTGGGCTCTGTAGAATGAGCTGCTGGGCTCTGTAGAATGAGCTGCTGGGCTCTGTAGAATGAGCTGCTGGGCTCTGTAGAATGAGCTGCTGGGCTCTGTAGAATGAGCTGCTGGGCTCTGTAGAATGAGCTGCTGGGCTCTATAGAATGAGCTGCTGGGCTCTGTAGAATGAGCTGCTGGGCTCTGTAGAATGATCTGCTGGGCTCTGTAGAATGATATGCTGGGCTCTGTAGAATGATCTGCTGGGCTCTGTAGAATGATATGCTGGGCTCTGTAGAATGATCTGCTGGGCTCTGTAGAATGATCTGCTGGGCTCTGTAGAATGAGCTGCTGGGCTCTATAGAATGAGCTGCTGGGCTCTGTAGAATGAGCTGCTGGGCTCTGTAGAATGATCTGCTGGGCTCTGTAGAATGATATGCTGGGCTCTGTAGAATGATCTGCTGGGCTCTGTAGAATGAGCTGCTGGGCTCTGTAGAATGAGCTGCTGGGCTCTGTAGAATGAGCTGCTGGGCTCTGTAGAATGAGCTGCTGGGCTCTATAGAATGAGCTGCTGGGCTCTGTAGAATGAGCTGCTGGGCTCTGTAGAATGATCTGCTGGGCTCTGTAGAATGATATGCTGGGCTCTGTAGAATGATCTGCTGGGCTCTGTAGAATGATATGCTGGGCTCTGTAGAATGATCTGCTGGGCTCTGTAGAATGATCTGCTGGGCTCTGTAGAATGAGCTGCTGGGCTCTGTAGAATGATCTGCTGGGCTCTGTAGAATGATCTGCTGGGCTCTATAGAATGAGCTGCTGGGCTCTGTAGAATGAGCTGCTGGGCTCTATAGAATGAGCTGCTGGGCTCTGTAGAATGAGCTGCTGGGCTCTATAGAATGAGCTGCTGGGCTCTGTAGAATGAGCTGCTGGGCTCTGTAGAATGAGCTTCTGGGCTCTATAGAATGAGCTGCTGGGCTCTGTAGAATGAGCTGCTGGGCTCTATAGAATGAGCTGCTGGGCTCTGTAGAATGAGCTGCTGGGCTCTGTAGAATGATCTGCTGGGCTCTGTAGAATGAGCTGCTGGGCTCTGTAGAATGAGCTGCTGGGCTCTGTAGAATGATATGCTGGGCTCTGTAGAATGATCTGCTGGGCTCTGTAGAATGATCTGCTGGGCTCTATAGAATGAGCTGCTGGGCTCTGTAGAATGAGCTGCTGGGCTCTATAGAATGAGCTGCTGGGCTCTGTAGAATGAGCTGCTGGGCTCTATAGAATGAGCTGCTGGGCTCTGTAGAATGAGCTGCTGGGCTCTGTAGAATGAGCTTCTGGGCTCTATAGAATGAGCTGCTGGGCTCTGTAGAATGAGCTGCTGGGCTCTATAGAATGAGCTGCTGGGCTCTGTAGAATGAGCTGCTGGGCTCTGTAGAATGATCTGCTGGGCTCTGTAGAATGAGCTGCTGGGCTCTGTAGAATGAGCTGCTGGGCTCTGTAGAATGAGCTGCTGGGCTCTGTAGAATGAGCTGCTGGGCTCTGTAGAATGAGCTGCTGGGCTCTGTAGAATGAGCTGCTGGGCTCTGTAGAATGAGCTGCTGGGCTCTGTAGAATGAGCTGCTGGGCTCTGTAGAATGAGCTGCTGGGCTCTATAGAATGAGCTGCTGGGCTCTGTAGAATGAGCTGCTGGGCTCTGTAGACTGAGCTGCTGGGCTCTGTAGAATGAGCTGCTGGGCTCTGTAGAATGAGCTGCTGGGCTCTGTAGATTGAGCTGCTGGGCTCTGTAGAATGAGCTGCTGGGCTTTGTAGAATGAGCTGCTGGGCTCTGTAGAATGAGCTGCTGGGCTCTGTAGATTGAGCTGCTGGGCTCTGTAGACTGAGCTGCTGGGCTCTATAGAATGAGCTGCTGGGCTCTATAGAATGAGCTGCTGGGCTCTGTAGAATGATCTGCTGGGCTCTGTAGAATGAGCTGCTGGGCTCTGTAGAATGAGCTGCTGGGCTCTGTAGAATGAGCTGCTGGGCTCTGTAGAATGATCTGCTGGGCTCTGTAGAATGAGCTGCTGGGCTCTGTAGAATGAGCTGCTGGGCTCTGTAGAATGAGCTGCTGGGCTCTGTAGAATGAGCTGCTGGGCTCTGTAGAATGAGCTGCTGGGCTCTGTAGAATGAGCTGCTGGGCTCTGTAGATTGAGCTGCTGGGCTCTGTAGAATGAGCTGCTGGGCTTTGTAGAATGAGCTGCTGGGCTCTGTAGAATGAGCTGCTGGGCTCTGTAGAATGAGCTGCTGGGCTCTGTAGAATGATCTGCTGGGCTCTGTAGAATGATCTGCTGGGCTCTGTAGAATGAGCTGCTGGGCTCTGTAGAATGAGCTTCTGGGCTCTATAGAATGAGCTGCTGGGCTCTGTAGAATGAGCTGCTGGGCTCTATAGAATGAGCTGCTGGGCTCTGTAGAATGAGCTGCTGGGCTCTGTAGAATGATCTGCTGGGCTCTGTAGAATGAGCTGCTGGGCTCTGTAGAATGAGCTGCTGGGCTCTGTAGAATGAGCTGCTGGGCTCTGTAGAATGAGCTGCTGGGCTCTGTAGAATGAGCTGCTGGGCTCTGTAGAATGAGCTGCTGGGCTCTGTAGAATGATCTGCTGGGCTCTGTAGAATGAGCTGCTGGGCTCTGTAGACTGAGCTGCTGGGCTCTGTAGAATGAGCTGCTGGGCTCTATAGAATGAGCTGCTGGGCTCTGTAGAATGAGCTGCTGGGCTCTGTAGAATGAGCTGCTGGGCTCTGTAGAATGAGCTGCTGGGCTCTGTAGAATGAGCTGCTGGGCTCTGTAGAATGAGCTGCTGGGCTCTATAGAATGAGCTGCTGGGCTCTGTAGAATGAGCTGCTGGGCTCTGTAGAATGATCTGCTGGGCTCTGTAGAATGATATGCTGGGCTCTGTAGAATGATCTGCTGGGCTCTGTAGAATGATCTGCTGGGCTCTGTAGAATGAGCTGCTGGGCTCTGTAGAATGAGCTTCTGGGCTCTATAGAATGAGCTGCTGGGCTCTGTAGAATGAGCTGCTGGGCTCTATAGAATGAGCTGCTGGGCTCTGTAGAATGAGCTGCTGGGCTCTGTAGAATGATCTGCTGGGCTCTGTAGAATGAGCTGCTGGGCTCTGTAGAATGAGCTGCTGGGCTCTGTAGAATGAGCTGCTGGGCTCTGTAGAATGAGCTGCTGGGCTCTGTAGAATGAGCTGCTGGGCTCTGTAGAATGAGCTGCTGGGCTCTGTAGAATGATCTGCTGGGCTCTGTAGAATGAGCTGCTGGGCTCTGTAGAATGAGCTGCTGGGCTCTGTAGAATGAGCTGCTGGGCTCTGTAGAATGAGCTGCTGGGCTCTGTAGAATGAGCTGCTGGGCTCTGTAGAATGAGCTGCTGGGCTCTGTAGAATGATCTGCTGGGCTCTGTAGAATGAGCTGCTGGGCTCTGTAGAATGAGCTGCTGGGCTCTGTAGAATGAGCTGCTGGGCTCTGTAGACTGAGCTGCTGGGCTCTGTAGAATGAGCTGCTGGGCCACGCAGGCTTTGAAGAGGGCAGGCCACGCTTACAGCTGGATCCAACTGGATCCTCCCTCTCCTTTAACTGGATCCTCCCTCTCCTTTAACTGGATCCTCCCTCTCCGTTAACTGGATTCTCCCTCTCCTTTAACTGGATCCTCCCTCTCCTTTAACTGGATCCTCCCTCTCCTTTAACTGGATCCTCCCTCTCCTTTAACTGGATCCTCCCTCTACCTGGATCCTCCCTCTCCTTTAACTGGATCCTCCCTCTCCTTTAACTGGATCCTCCCTCTTCCTGGATCCTCCCTCTCCTTTAACTGGATCCTCCCTCTACCTGGATCCTCCCTCTCCTTTAACTGGATCCTCCCTCTCCTTTAACTGGATCCTCCCTCTCCTTTAACTGGATCCTCCCTCTCCTTTAACTGGATCCTCCTTCTCCTTTAACTGGATCCTCCCTCTCCTTTAACTGGATCCTCCCTCTCCTTTAACTGGATTCTCCCTTTTCATTCTTTAATTTTCAGAGAGCAGAGCTGAGCTGTTCATTTTCAGAGATCAAAGCTGAGCTGTTCATTTTCAGAGAGCAGAACAGACCTGTTCATTTTCAGAGAGCAGAGCCGATCTGTTCATTTTCAGAGAGCAGAACAGAGCTGAGCTGTTCATTTTCAGAGAGCAGAGCAGACCTGTTCATTTTCTGAAGGCTGTTTTTTTTGCCACAGTCAGAAAACAAAACATTCAACTCGGTCTGTAAAATATTTAGACTCCTTAAATATTCCTCCTCTCAGAAACATCTCTCCATCTTAGTTATCCTCCTCCTCCTCCTCTCAGAAACATCTCTCCATCTTACTTATCCTCCTCCTCTCAGAAACATCTCTCCATCTTACTTATCCTCCTCCTCCTCCTCCTCTCAGAAACATCTCTCCATCTTACTTATCCTCCTCCTCTCAGAAACATCTCTCCATCTTACTTATCCTCCTCCTCCTCCTCTCAGAAACATCTCTCCATCTTAGTTATCCTCCTCCTCTCAGAAACATCTCTCCATCTTAGTTATCCTCCTCCTCCTCTCAGAAACATCTCTCCATCTTAGTTATCCTCCTCCTCTCAGAAACATCTCTCCATCTTTGTTATCCTCCTCCTCCTCCTCTCAGAAACATCTCTCCATCTTACTTATCCTCCTCCTCTCAGAAACATCTCTCCATCTTAGTTATCCTCCTCCTCCTCTCAGAAACATCTCTCCATCTTACTTATCCTCCTCCTCCTCCTCTCAGAAACATCTCTCCATTTTAGTTATCCTCCTCCTCCTCTCAGAAACATCTCTCTATCTTAGTTATCCTCCTCCTCCTCTCAGAAACATCTCTCCATCTTTGTTATCCTCCTCATCCTCCTCTCAGAAACATCTCTCCATCTTAGTTATCCTCCTCCTCCTCTCAGAAACATCTCTCCATCTTAGTTATCCTCCTCCTCCTCCTCCTCCTCTCAGAAACATCTCTCCATCTTAGTTATCCTCCTCCTCTCAGAAACATCTCTCCATCTTACTTATCCTCCTCCTCCTCCTCTCAGAAACATCTCTCCATCTTAGTTATCCTCCTCCTCTCAGAAACATCTCTCCATCTTAGTTATCCTCCTCCTCCTCTCAGAAACATCTCTCCATCTTAGTTATCCTCCTCCTCCTCTCAGAAACATCTCTCCATCTTTGTTATCCTCCTCCTCCTCTCAGAAACATCTCTCCATCTTAGTTATCCTCCTCCTCCTCTCAGAAACATCTCTTCATCTTTGTTATCCTCCTCCTCCTCTCAGAAACATCTCTTCATCTTTGTTATCCTCCTCCTCCTCTCAGAAACATCTCTCCATCTTTGTTATCCTCCTCCTCCTCTCAGAAACATCTCTCCATCTTAGTTATCCTCCTCCTCCTCTCAGAAACATCTCTTCATCTTTGTTATCCTCCTCCTCCTCCTCTCAGAAACATCTCTTCATCTTAGTTATCCTCCTCCTCCTCTCAGAAATCCTTCCTGTTCCACGGAGTGTATTCTGGTTCCAGTCGTGGCGTTCCGTTCTCCCTGAGGAACCGATCCTCTGCCCTGGCCCGGGTCCAGTTTGACCTGTCAGAACACACTGACTTCACCATCCACCTCCCTCCACACTCTGCAGGTATGTATTTGATTGATTGATAGACACATTGACTGTGACTGAAATGCTCTGAGAAGATAGACTGTCATAAACTGTCAGCCTAGTTCAATTTAGATGTATGGATTACTAAACTGGAGGCCTAATATTGAGAGCCAGGTGTTGGTGTGTTACAGGTACGAGCCAGGAGCCAGACGTGTTTGTGATGGATTTACAGGGGCAGCAGACTGCCCAGTGTTGCCTGGTGTTCTCCCCTAAACAAGTAAGGGCTCCGTCCTCCCTCCTCTGTTTTCATTATCCCTCATCTATACTCATTTTCACCTATTAATCACCGACACATCAACCACCTTCCACAGTCCTCCACCTACATCTGTGTCTATTAATCACCAACACATCAACCACCTTCCACAGTACTCCACCTACATCTGTGTCTATTAATCACCTTCCACAGTCCTCCACCTACATCTGTGTCTATTAATCACCAACACATCAACCACCTTCCACAGTCCTCCACCTACATCTGTGTCTATTAATAACCAACACATCAACCACCTTCCACAGTCCTCCACCTACATCTGTGTCTATTAATCACCAACACATCAACCACCTTCCACAGTCCTCCACCTACATCTGTGTCTATTAATCACCAACACATCAACCACCTTCCACAGTCCTCCACCTACATCTGTGTCTATTAATCACCAACACATCAACCACCTTCCACAGTCCTCCACCTACATCTGTGTCTATTAATCACCAACACATCAACCACCTTCCACAGTCCTCCACCTACATCTGTGTCTATTAATCACCTTCCACAGTCCTCCACCTACATCTGTGTCTATTAATCACCAACACATCAACCACCTTCCACAGTCCTCCACCTACATCTGTGTCTATTAATCACCTTCCACAGTACTCCACCTACATCTGTGTCTATTAATCACCAACACATCAATCACCTTCCACAGTACTCCACCTACATCTGTGTCTATTAATCACCAACACATCAACCACCTTCCACAGTCCTCCACCTACATCTGTGTCTATTAATCACCAACACATCAACCACCTTCCACAGTCCTCCACCTACATCTGTGTCTATTAATCACCTTCCACAGTCCTCCACCTACATCTGTGTCTATTAATCACCAACACATCAACCACCTTCCACAGTCCTCCACCTACATCTGTGTCTATTAATCACCAACACATCAACCACCTTCCACAGTCCTCCACCTACATCTGTGTCTATTAATCACCAACACATCAACCACCTTCCACAGTACTCCACCTACATCTGTGTCTATTAATCACCAACACATCAAACACCTTCCACAGTACTCCACCTACATCTGTGTTTATAATAGACATGTTTTCCCTGAACACAGAGACATCAAGGATAAGTTCTCCCCACCATAATCATGATCCTAACCTCACCATTACACCAAACGGAACTGACCCAAACCCCATCCCATCTCTATCAGTCGGTAGTTCCTGTGTTTGTCCTGCAGGTGGCAGCGTATGACTTCAACCTGCCTGTGACGGTCAACGGTGTGGGCATGCCTCCCTTCTCCTCTTCCTCCTCCTCCGCCCCTCCCAACTCTGTCCCCAAGTCCTCCTCTTCCCGGGACCAACACATCGTCACCCCGCGCCCACTGCCCATCACCATGGAGACGCTATCACGCAGGGTGCAGGCCACAGGTTAGAGGGGTGCAGATACGGGGTCAGAAAGTGTGTCAGTTGCCTGCCTGAACCATTGGCCTGAACAGATGGACTGAGATGTTCTGTCCCTGCAGTATACTTAATATATATATTTTTTATTTTTAAAAAACTTTTCTTGCTGCTTTTCCTTGACAGTAAACAAACAACAGACAAAAACAAGAAACAACGTAACATTTACATACATTTCCACAAACATCAATGACATCACACTTTCTCAGACCTACATGTTCCCACTGTATCCACATCCAACGTTGTTTCCAATACTTGTAAGACTCCATATGACCTCACAATGTGCTATGTTGTTTCTGTCCCTGCAGTATACTAGACAGTAATGACACTACACACTCAGCATTCCATAAGGCTCTGAGATAAGAAAATAGGTTGAAGATAAGAGTGGTTTAGGAGCTGTGATAAGACAATAGGTTGAAGATAAGAGAGGTTTAGGAGCTGAGATAAGACAATAGGTTGAAGATAAGAGTGGTTTAGGAGCTGAGATAAGACAATAGGTTGAAGATAAGAGTGGTTTAGGAGCTGAGATAAGACAATAGGTTGAAGATAAGAGTGGTTTAGGAGCTGAGATAAGACAATAGGTTGAAGATAAGAGTGGTTTAGGAGCTGAGATAAGACAATAGGTTGAAGATAAGAGTGGTTTAGGAGCTGTGATAAGACAATAGGTTGAAGATAAGAGTGGTTTAGGAGCTGTGATAAGACAATAGGTTGAAAATAAGAGGGGTTGAGGAGCTGTGATAAGACAATAGGTTGAAGATAAGAGGGGTTTAGGAGCTGTGTAATTAGCACTTAATATATTCTGTCCCTGTGTGTCCCTCAGCCCTGTGTGTCCCGCTGGAGATGTCACCATCAAGTCTCCAGTTTGATCTGGAGCCCTTTAGCTCAGTTACTACTACCTCACAAACTCAGGTAGCTACTGTCACCTCACCACTCCACCAACTACTAAAGCAGGTAGATTCTGAATGGCAGATGTTTCTCATGGCTGGCAGAGAGAAAGAGCTTGATATTCCCAACTGAGAGGCAGTTTGTGTGTTGTTGGGCTGAGCTACAACCAGCTGGAAGCTCTTCTCCTCTGTTGTCTCCAGACCGTAGAGCTGAGGAACGTGTCTGACAAGAGGCTGAGCTGGAGGATTGACTGCAGCGCTGCAGTAACACCAGGAGAGGGCAGTAGCACCAGCAGCAATGAGGGGCTGTTCACGGTCTGTCCTACTGTTGGGACACTGGAGCCACTGCAGTGTGTGTCGGTCACTGTCTCCCTCTCTCCTGAGAGAGTCCCACCAGGTTAACCCCTCTCTCACCTCACCCTCAGAGCTCACTTCTGGTGGACAGTTAATATAATTATAATAACAACACTCCAAAGTTCATCGTTTTTTATTTATTTAACTTGACAAGTCAGTTAAGAGCAAATTATTATTTACAATGACGGCCAAACCTGGACGACTCTGGGACAATTGTGCGCCGCCCTGTGGGACTCCCAATCACGGCCGGTTGTGATACAGCTTGTAATCGAACCAGGGTCTGTAGTGACGCCTCTAGCACTGAGATGCAGTGCCTTAGACCTCTGCACCACTCGGGTTCAGGTTTTCCGACCTCAAAAGTGGTGTTGTGTTTAGATGAGTCCTGAGGTTCTGTAAGTGTTTTTTTTATGTGTTTTGTTCTGCATCTTCACTCTTTCTACCAGTTACAGCGGGTCAGATCAAGGTGTCCCTCCCTCTGTTTCTGTCTGAGGAGGGGCAGGAGGAGAGAGAGGGGGAGGAGGGGGGAGCCCCTCACCCCTACAGGGTGCTGTCTCTCAGTGCCACCCCTCACCCCCCCAGCATCACCTTCCTCCCCCCTCGAGTCCTCCTCACCCCTGTCCCTCTGGACACACCCTCCACCACCACCCTCTTCCTGCTCCCCACCGGGTACCCCAGGTCTGTACCACCCATCCACCTGCCTGTCATGATGGGCTTCCACCCACTAACTGACTGTTTACTGTAGTAGAGTAATGATCTCTATGCTCTGATAGGTGGCCTGTGTATTTATAACCTGATCCAGCAGTGTTACAGCTCCAGATAAACAGATCTGCATTTCCATACAGTAATAATACAGAATAGAGTCCCATTATAGTCCCACTATAGAGTCCCATTATAGAGTCCCATTATAGAGTCTCATTATAGAGTCTCATTATAGAGTCCCATTATATAGTCCCATTATAGAGTCCCATTATATAGTCCCATTATAGAGTTCCATTATAGAGTCCCATTAAAGAGTCCCATAATAGAGTCTCATTATAGAGTCATTATAGAGTAATTATAGAGTCATATATTAATATCCCATATAGTGCAATACAGTCTCACCTCTGTGACCTTTGCCTTCTGACCCTAGTGGTTCCTGTCTGCGTGTGGAGGTGGAGGAGATGGTTCTGAAGGATGGCAGTCGGGTGAAGCCCCTCTCAGTCAGCCTGCCACACAACGGCACCGTGCCTCCCCAGACCCACACTGAGCCCCAGACCCACACAGAGCCCCGGACCCACACAGAGCCCCAGACCCACACAGAGCCCCAGACCCCCATCACCTGCACAGTGACCTTCTGCTCACCTCAGCCCCTGGACCTCAGCTCACACATCACATTCCTGGACCACCTCAACAACAGGTACGGACACTTAGGAAACCTTGTCCCAGTCAGCCACACATACTGTTCATTATCTCTCTCTCTTTTGTACTCTAGATCTTGAAGGCCCTTCTTGCCTTGTCTCTCAGATCATTTCTCTCTTTCTCTCTCTCTCTCTCTCTCTCTCTCTGTCTCTATCTCTCTCTCTTTTGCACTCTAGATCTTTCTCTGTTTCTGTCTCTCTCTCTGTCTCTCTCTGTTTATTTCTCTCTCTCAATTCAATTCAATTCAAGAGGCTTTATTGGCATGGGAAACGTGTTAACATTGCCAAAGCAAGTGAGGTAGATAATATAATAATAAACAATCAATATTAACAGTAAACAGTACACATACAGAAGTTTCAAAACAATAAAGACATTACAAATGTCATATTATATATATATATATATATATACATACAGTGTTGTAACAATGTACAAATGGTTAAAGTACACAAGGGAAAATAAATAAGCATAATGTTTGTTCTTCACTGGTTGCCCTTTTCTCGTGGCAACAGGTCACAAATCTTGCTGCTGTGATGCCACACTGTGGAATTTCACCCAGTAGATATTGGGAGTTTATCAAAATTGGATTTGTTTTCGAATTCTTTGTGGATCTGTGTAATCTGAGGGAAATATGTCTCTCTAATATGGTCATACATTTGGCAGGAGGTTAGGAAGTGCAGTTCAGTTTCCACCTCATTTTGTGGGCAGTGAGCACACAGCCTGTCTTCTCTTGAGATCCAGGTCTGCCTACGGCGACCTTTCTCAATAGCAAGGCTATGCTCACTGAGTCTGTACATAGTCAAAGCTTTCCTTAAGTTTGGGTCAGTCACAGTGGTCAGGTATTCTGCCGCTGTGTACTCTCTGTTTAGGGCCAAATAGCATCATAGTTTGCTCTGTTTTTTTGTTAATTCTCTCCGATATGTCAAGTAATTATCTTTTTGTTTTCTCATGAAATGGTTGGGTCTAATTGTGTTGCTGTCCTGGGACTGTGGGGTTTGTTTTAGTGTTTGTGAACAGAGCCCCAGGACCAGCTTGCTTAGGGGACTCTTCTCCAGGTTCATGTCTCTGTAGGTGAAGGCTTTGTTATGGAAGGTTTGGGAATCGCTTCCTTTTAGGTGGTTGTAGAATTTAACGGCTCTTTTCTGGATTTTGATAATTAGTGGGTATCGGCCTAATTCTGCTCTGCATGCATCATTTGGTGTTCTACGTTGTACACGGAGGATATTTTTGCAGAATTCTGCATGCAGAGTCTCAATTTGGTGTTTGTCCCATTTTGTGAAGTCTTGGTTGGTGAGCGGACCCCAGACCTCACAACCATAAAGGGCAATAGGTTCTATAAGTGATTCAAGTATTTTTTAGCCAGATCCTAATTGGTATGTTGAATTTTATGTTCCTTTTGATGGCATAGAAGGCCCTTCTTGCCTTGTCTCTCATCATTTCTCTCTTTCTCTCTCTCTCTCTCTCTCTCTCTCTCTCTCTCTCTCTCTCTAGCTTCGTCCAGTGATGTCTTATTTTCTCTCCTCCTCTCTCTCTCCTGTCTTAGTCCAGAGTTGTACATGATGTGTTAATTTCTCTCCTATCTGTCGGTCTCTTCAGGTTCAGGGTGGAGGTCTGTGCTACAGCAGATAACAGTTTGTTGACAGTGTGGCCCTACCTGGCTCTGCACCGCTCTGAGCAGCAGATAGTCCTCAAGAGTGGTACGTCCTGCTGTCCTGTTCTGTACCCACAACACACTGCACCGTGTACAGCATTCATACACTCACACTGAGGAGGACTGTCTACTAATCTAAGTATCTCTGTTCTTCCACCCCCCACCCTAACTGGTCCATGTGGTTGTCACTCAGGTTGTCTGAGCGGCTGCAGCGGCGAATCAGGGCCCTCTCAGATGACAGGGAAGGCGGTGCTACAGCCATGCTACTCCCCCAGCCCTCTCTCTCGCTACACTTCCTCCTCCTCCACCTTCACTTTCCTCTCCTCCACCAGTAATCACTCCACCTCTGGTGAGACACACCTCTACAGCTACACTGCTACTTCCCCAGCCCTCTCTCTCGCTACACTTCCTCCTCATCCACCTTCGCTTTCCTCTCCTCCACCAGTAATGACTCCACCTCTGGTGAGACACACCTCTACAGCTACACTGCTACTCCCCCAGCCCTCTCTCTCGCTACACTTCCTCCTCCTCCACCTTCGCTTTTTCCTCTCCTCCACCAGTAATCACTCCACCTCTGGTGAGACACACCTCCACAGCTACACTGCTACACACCAGACCTGGTCAAATACAGTATGTAAAGTACGGTGAAGTACTGGGGCCTTAACTTGGTTTTCCCCCTACAAAGGTACCACTACCACAATCCCAAATAATAACCCCAAAGTGCCCATTCCAAGCTGAATCAAACATATTGACCTGCCTTCAGACTCTGGAGACAGCAGGAGTAGGACTGGGAGTGCAGGACCAGGACCTAGAGGGAAGGAGGACTGGCCCCAGAAGGAGACAGAGGGTGAAAGAGAGACGGATGGTGTGACTGACCAGCAACAGTGGCAGCAGCAGGGTATACCAGTGTTTCCAGGGCAGGACTCAGAGGAGGGGTTGTACTACCACAGCATCCTGCAGGTAACAACTGGTAAATCACTCTGGGACAACTGCTGATAGAACAAAGGCTGTATAGCTAAATGTGATTGCTTGATTGCTTGCAGGCCGTACAGAAGTGGTTCAGTCAGTTTGGCTGGCCCCGTGGACCAAACCCCATCTCTCTACCATGCTCTCTCAGAAGGTAAACCTCATCTCTCTACCACGCTCTCTCAGAGTGTAAACCTCATCTCTCTACCACGCTCTCTCAGAAGGTAAACCTCATCTTTCTACCACACTCTCTCAGAAGGTAAACCTCATCTCTCTACCGTGCTCTCTCAGAAGGTAAACCTCATCTCTCTACCACGCTCTCTCAGAAGGTAAACCTCATCTCTCTACCACGCTCTCTCAGAAGGTAAACCTCATCTCTCTACCATGCTCTCTCGGAAGGTAAACCTCATCTCTCGACCATGCTCTCTCAGAAGGTAAACCTCATCTCTCTACCACACTCTCTCAGAAGGTAAACCTCATCTCTCTACCACGCTCTCTCAGAAGGTAAACCTCATCTCTCTACCACGCTCTCTCAGAAGGTAAACCTCATCTCTCTACCATGCTCTCTCAGAAGGTAAACCTCATCTCTCTACCACACTCTCTCAGAAGGTAAACCTCATCTCTCTACCGCGCTCTCTCAGAAGGTAAACCTCATCTCTCTACCACGCTCTCTCAGAAGGTAAACCTCATCTCTCTACCGCGCTCTCTCAGAAGGTAAACCTCATCTCTCTACTATGCTCTCTCAGAAGGTAAACCTCATCTCTCTACCACGCTCTCTCAGAAGGTAAACCTCATCTCTCTACCACATCTCTCAGAAGGTAGATGGACTGGTATCCGTCACACATATTTTATTTTATGTTTTCATTACGTTATGTTATTATTAGTCCTCTCTCTCTCTCCCTCTCTCTCTCTCTTTCTACCTCCCCCCTCTCTCTCTCTCTCTCGCTCTCTCTTTCTCCCTCCTCTCTCTCTCTCTATCTCTCTTTCTCCCTCCCTCCCCTCTCCCTCTCTCTCTCTCTCTCTCTCTCCCTCCCTCCCTCTCTCCCTCTCTCTCTCTCTCTCTCTCTCTCTCTCTCTCTTTCTCCCTCCTCTCTCCCTCTCTCTCTCCTCTGTCCTCTCTATCTATCTCTCCCCAGGGTGGTATGTAGAGTCCAGACAGTAGACTCCAGCTCTAGTGAGTGGAGGAACTCGTACCTTATGAGTCAAGGTAAAGACACACGGACCATCTACGACATGCTGCGTCACCTGAGCGGACAGACACTTCCTGGTGTGAGCACCAACCAATCGCTGCCCTGCAACCTCACTGAGCGCGTGCAGCAGCTGCTCCACTGGAACACAGTGCTGCTGGCCTTCCTCAGGTACCACACAGACAGTTAATCACTCATACACGGACAACTCCTCCGGCCGCTGTACGCAGGCACACACGCTCACCGGCCTCCTCACTGTGTTGTGATTTTCAGGAGGCAGGGAGCCTGTCTGTCCCACATCAGACCCGAGTACCTGTTAGACTCCCAGGAGTTCAGCCACTGGAGCTCTCTACAGGCCCAGTCCCAGTGTGATCAGAGGGGGCTGGACTACAGCAGCAAGGTCTTTGAATCCCTCAGTAAAAGGGCCTGGATGGATGTTCTACTGCAGACCTACAAGGCAAGAGAGTGTAGTCTTTCTATCTCTCTCTCTCTCTCTCTCTCTCTCTCTCTCTCTCACTTGCTCTCTCTTTCTCTCGCTCGCTCTCTCTCTCTCTGTCTCTCTGTCTCTCTCTTATCTCTCTCTCTCTCTAATCTCTCTCTCTAATCTCTCTCTCTCTCTCTCTAATCTCTCTCTCTCTCTCTCTCTCTCTCTCTAATCTCTCTCTCACTCTCTCTCCTTCTCGGTCTCTCTCTCAATTTAAATTCAAGGGGCTTTATTGGCATGGGAAACATGTGTTAACATTGCCAAAGCAAGTGAGGTAGATAATATACAAAAGTGAAATAAACAATAAACACGAACAGTAAACATTACACATACAGAAGTTTCAAAACAATAAAGACAAATGTCATATTACAAATGTCATATTATATACAGTGGGGCAAGAAAGTATTTAGTCAGCCACCAATTGTGCAAGTTCTCCCACTTAAAAAGAAGAGAGAGGCCTGTAATTTTCATCATAGGTACACTTCAACTATGACAGACAAGAAAATCACATTGTATGATTTTTAATGAATTTATTTGCAAATTATGGTGGAAAATAAGTATTTGGTCAATAACAAAAGTTTATCTCAATACTTTGTTATATACCCTTTGTTGGCAATGACAGAGGTCAAACGTTTTCTGTAAGTCTTCACAAGGTTTTCATACACTGTTGCTGGTATTTTGGCCCATTCCTCCATGCAGATCTCCTCTAGAGCAGTGATGTTTTGGGGCTGTTGCTGGGCAACACGGACTTTCAACTTCCTCCAAAGATTTTCCATGGGGTTGAGATCTGGAGACTGGCTAGGCCACTCCAGGATCTTAAAATGCTTCTTACGAAGCCACTCCTTCGTTGCCCGGGCGGTGTGTTTAGGATCATTGTCATGCTGAAAGACCCAGCCACGTTTCATCTTCAATGCCCTTGCTGATGGAAGGAGGTTTTCACTCAAAATCTCACGATACATGGCCACATTCATTCTTTCCTTTACACGGATCAGTCGTCCTGGTCCCTTTGCAGAAAAACAGCCCCAAAGCATGATGTTTCCACCCCATGCTTCACAGTAGGTATGGTGTTCTTTGGATGCAACTCAGCATTCTTTGTCCTCCAAACACGACGAGTTGAGTTTTTACCAAAAAGTTATATTTAGGTTTCATCTGACCATATGACATTCTCCCAATCTTCTTCTGGATCATCCAAATGCTCTCTAGCAAACTTCAGACGGGCCTGGACATGTACTGGCTTAAGCAGGGGGACACGTCTGGCACTGCAGGATTTGAGTCCCTGGCGGCGTAGTGTGTTACTGATGGTAGGCTTTGTTACTTTGGTCCCAGCTCTCTGCAGGTCATTCACTAGGTCCCCCCGTGTGGTTCTGGGATTTTTGCTCACCGTTCTTGTGATCATTTTGACCCCACGGGGTGAGATCTTGCCCCAGATCGAGGGAAATTATCAGTGGTCTTGTATGTCTTCCATTTCCTAATAATTGCTCCCACAGTTGATTTCTTCAAACCAAGCTGCTTACCTATTGCAGATTCAGTCTTCCCAGCCTGGTGCAGGTCTACAATTTTGTTTCTGCTGTCCTTTGACAGTTCTTTGGTCTTGGCCATAGTGGAGTTTGGAGTGTGACTGTTTGAGGTTGTGGACAGGTGTCTTTTATACTGATATAAAGTTCAAAAAGGTGCCATTAATACAGGTAACGAGTGGAGGACAGAGGAGCCTCTTAAAGAAGAAGTTACAGGTCTGTGAGAGCCAGAAATCTTGCTTGTTTGTAGGTGACCAAATACTTATTTTCCACCATAATTTGCAAATACATTCATTAAAAATCCTACAATGTGATTTTCTGGATGTTTTTCCTCATTTTGTCTGTAGTAGTTGAAATGTACCTATGATGAAAATTACAGGCCTCTCTCATCTTTTTAAGTGGAAGAACTTGCACAATTGGTGGCTGACTAAATACTTTTTTGCCCCACTGTATATATACATACAGTGTTGTAATAATGTGCAAATGGTTAAAGTACACAAGGGAAAATAAATAAACATAAAAATGGGTTGTATTTACAATGGTGTTTGTTCTTCACTGGTTGCCCTTTTCTTGTGGCAACAGGTCACAAATCTCTCTCTGTCTCTCTCTCGGTCTCTCTCTCTATGTCTCTTTCTCTCTCTCTCTCTCTCCCTCTGTGTCCTGATCAGCAGTCTGAGGAATGTATCTGTGTCTGTCTGTCCCCTCCTCCCTAGGTGCTAGTCCTGCCGCGGGTGACAGAGGGTCCCTTGTCCCTGGGCCTCCAGAGCTGTGACAGTGGCAGCATGGAGCAGCAGGTCCCCAGGATAGACCCAAAGCCCCTGACCTCTAACGTCTACTCCACCTGGGAGAGGAGGCTACTCACTTGGCTCAACCTGCACTACCACAGCATGAGGACTACCGTCTGGAGCCCACTCACCTCTACAGGTAGGAGGGGGTTGTTGAGGAAGAGACAGGGAGGTAGAGACAGGGAGGTAGAGACAGGGAGGTAGAGACAGAGAGGTAGAGACAGGGAGGTAGAGACAGGGAGGTAGAGACAGAGAGGTAGAGACAGGGAGGTAGAGAGAGAGAGGTAGAGACAGAGATTGACAGAGGTAGAGACAGAGAGATAGAGACAGAGATTGACAAAGGTAGAGACAGAGAGATAGAGACAGAGATTGACAGAGGTAGAGACAGAGACTGATCCAAAGAGACATCCATAACTCTTCTGTTACCTATATTCTGCTCTTTAACCAGGAGACGTCCCATCAGCCCGCTGGGTGGTGAACTTTGACCTGGACCTGGCAGACGGCCTGGTTCTGGCTGCTGTGCTGGCTGCCTACTGTCCCTTTCTGGTACGGGCCTGTGTCAAATCAAATGTTACTTGTCACAATACAACAATAACCAACGATGCTTTAAGAAGATTTACTGGTACAGAGTCAATGTGGAGGCTATATACAGGGGGTACTGGTACAGAGTCAATGTGGAGGCTATATACAGGGAGTACTGGTACAGAGTCAATGTGGAGGCTATATACAGGGGGTACTGGTACAGAGTCAATGTGGAGGCTATTTACAGGGGGTACTGGTACAGAGTCAATGTGGAGGCTATATACAGGGAGTACTGGTACAGAGTCAATGTGGAGGCTATTTACAGGGGGTACTGGTACAGAGTCAATGTGGAGGCTATATACAGGGAGTACTGGTACAGAGTCAATGTGGAGGCTATATACAGGGGGTACTGGTACAGAGTCAATGTGGAGGCTATTTACAGGGGGTACTGGTACAGAGTCAATGTGGAGGCTATATACAGGGAGTACTGGTACAGAGTCAATGTGGAGGCTATATACAGGGAGTACTGGTACAGAGTCAATGTGGAGGCTATATACAGGGAGTACTGGTACAGAGTCAATGTGGAGGCTATATACAGGGGGTACCGGTACAGAGTCAATGTGGAGGCTATATACAGGGGGTACCGGTACAGAGTCAATGTGGAGACTATATACAGGTGGTACTGGTACAGAGTCAATGTGGAGGCTATTTACAGGGGGTACTGGTACAGAGTCAATGTGGAGACTATATACAGGGGGTACTGGTACAGAGTCAATGTGGAGGCTATATACAGGGGGTACCGGTACAGAGTCAATGTGGAGGCTATATACAGGGGGTACCGGTACAGAGTCAATGTGGAGGCTATATACAGGGGTACTGGTACAGAGTCAATGTGGAGGCTATATACAGGGGGTACCGGTACAGAGTCAATGTGGAGGCTATATACAGGGGGTACTGGTACAGAGTCAATGTGGAGGCTATATACAGGGGGTACTGGTACAGAGTCAATGTGGAGGCTATATACAGGGGGTACCGGTACAGAGTCAATGTGGAGGCTATATACAGAGGGTACCGGTACAGAGTGAATGTGTAGGCTATATACAGAGGGTACCGGTACAGAGTGAATGTGGAGGCTATATACAGGGGGTACTGGTACAGAGTCTATGTGGAGGCTATATACAGGGGGTACTGGTACAGAGTCAATGTGGAGGCTATATACAGGGGGTACCGGTACAGAGTCAATGTGGAGGTTATATACAGGGGGTACCGGTACAGAGTCAATGTGGAGGCTATATACAGGGGGTACTGGTACAGAGTCAATGTGGAGGCTATATACAGGGGGTACCGGTACAGAGTCAATGTGGAGGCTATACACAGGGGGTACCGGTACAGAGTCAATGTGGAGGCTATATACAGGGGGTACCGGTACAGAGTCAATGTGGAGGCTATACACAGGGGGTACAGAGTCAATGTGGAGGCTATACACAGGGGGTACTGGTACAGAGTCAATGTGGAGGCTATACACAGGGGGTACAGAGTCAATGTGGAGGCTATACACAGGGGGTACAGAGTCAATGTGGAGGCTATTTACAGAGGGTACCGGTACAGAGTCAATGTGGAGGCTATATACAGGGGGTACCGGTACAGAGTCAATGTGGAGGCTATATACAGGGGGTACTGGTACAGAGTCAATGTGGAGGCTATATACAGAGGGTACCAGTACAGAGTCAATGTGGAGGCTAAATACAGGGGGTACCGGTACAGAGTCAATGTGGAGGCTATATACAGGGGGTACCGGTACAGAGTCAATGTGGAGGCTATATACAGGTGGTACTGGTACAGAGTCAATGTGGAGGCTATATACAGAGGGTACCGGTACAGAGTCAATGTGGAGGCTATATACAGAGGGTACCAGTACAGAGTCAATGTGGAGGCTATATACAGGGGGTACTGGTACAGAGTCAATGTGGAGGCTATATACATGGGGTACAGAGTCCATGTGGAGGCTATATACAGGGGGTACTGGTACAGAGTCAATGTGGAGGCTATATACAGGGGGTACTGGTACAGAGTCAATGTGGAGGCTATATACAGGGGGTACTGGTACAGAGTCAATGTGGAGGCTATATACAGGGGGTACCAGTACAGAGTGATGATACTGTGTTCTCTCCTCCTATTCCTGGTCAACTCTTGTCCTCGTCTACTCTGTGGGAAATTGTCAGTAAATCTAGACTCATCTAAACTCGACTGGTTTTGATTCGTCTGACTGTGGTAGCAGATAAGGCTTAATCTGTGTCTGGGAAACTGGCCCAGTGTTGACTGTTCCCCCCCTCTGGTCTCTCCGGTCCCTCAGATCCCCAGTCATCTCCAGAGGATGTACACCAGCATCAGCCGTCTGGAACAGAACCTCCACAACAGTATCATCCTCAGCCAGGCCTTCACACTGCTCTGCCTGGACATAGACATCCAGCCCACAGAGCTGTCAGACTCGAACCCTGTTCTGATGTTGATGCTGTGTGTTTACCTGTATGAGACGCTGCCCCAGTACCTTCCCAGGAGAACCATCACTCTGTCTGGCAGCCTGCACCACACCTTCACCAAACAGGCAGGTCTCTCTCTCTCCATCACACAGCACTAGCCCTGTGTAACCCTGTCTTACAGCCTGTATCACACCTTCACCAAGCAGGCAGGTCTCTCTCTCCATCACACAGCACTAGCCCTGGGTAACCCTGTCTTACAGTGTGTGTGTGTGTGTGTGTGTGTGTGTGTGTGTGTGTGTGTGTGTGTGTGTGTGTGTGTGTGTGCTCCAGGTGCGTCTGAAGAGCCCGTCCTCCAGAGCGATGTTCTACCATGCCTCCATCGTAGGGAAGGAGGCCCATCATTTCTCCTTGCCCCAAGGAGCTTCCATCACCATCCCTCCTAAGTAAGCCCTTCTATCTCTGACCCCTACCCGTAACCCTTAACCCCTACCCCTTACCCGTAACCCATAACCCCTACCCCTAACCCCTACTCATAACCCCTACCCATAACCCCTAACCATAACCCCTAACCATAACCCCTAACCCCTACCCGTAACCCCTACCCGTAACCCATAACCCCTAACCATAACCCCTAACCCTTAACCCCTACCCGTAACCCCTAACCATAACCCCTACCCCTAACCATAACCCCTAGCCCCTAACCCCTACCCGTAACCCCTAACCCCTACCCATAACCCCTACCCATAACCCCTAACCATAACCCCTAACCATAACCCCTAACCCCTACCCGTAACCCCTACCCGTAACGCCTAACCCTTAAACCCTACCCCTACTCCATAACCCCTAACCCCTACCCCTAACCCTTAACCCGTAACCCCTAACCTCTACCCGTAACCCCTAACCATAACCCCTACCCGTAACCCCTAACCATAACCCCTAACCATAACCCCTAACCCCTAACCATAACCCCTAACCATAACCCCTAACCATAACCCCTAACCATATCCCCTACCCGTAACCCCTAACCATAACCCCTAACCATAACCCCTAACCCCTATCCATAACCCCTAACCCCTAAGCATAACCTCTAATCCTAACCCCTAACCATAACCCCTATCCATAACCCCTATCCCCTAACCATAACCCCTTTCCATAACCCCTATCCCCTAACCATAACCTCTAACCCTAACCCCTAACCATAACCCCTATCCATAACCCCTATCCATAACCCCTATCCCCTAACCATAACCCCTAACCATAACCCTTATCCATAACCCCAACCCCTATCCATAACCCCTAACCATAACCCCTATCCATAACCCCTATCCATAACCCCTATCCATAACCCCTATCCCCTAACCATAACCGCTATACATCACCCCTATCCCCTAACCATAACCCCTAACCATAACCCCTATCCATAACCCCTATCCATAACCCCTAACCATAACCCCTATCCATAACCCCTAACCCCTAACCATAACCTCTATCCATAACCCCTATCCATAACCCCTAACCATAACCTCTATCCATAACCCATAACCCCTAACCATAACCCCTAACCATAACCCCTAACCATAACCCCTATCCATAACCCCTATCCATAACCCCTATCCATAACCCCTATCCATAACCCCTAACCATAACCCCTAACCATAACCCCTAACCATAACCCCTAACCATAACCCCTATCCATAACCCCTATCCATAACCCCTATCCATAACCCCTAACCATAACCCCTATCCATAACCCCTAACCATAACCCCTAACCATAACCCCTAACCATAACCCCTATCCATAACCCCTATCCCCTAACCATAACCCCTAACCATAACCTCTAACCCTAACCCCTAACCATAACCTCTAACCATAACCCCTAACCATAACCCCTAACCATAACCCCTATCCATAACCCCTATCCATAACCCCTAACCATAACCCCTAACCATAACCCCTAACCATAACCCCTATCCATAACCCCTATCCATAACCCCTATCCCCTAACCATAACCCCTAACCATAACCTCTAACCCTAACCCCTAACCATAACCCCTATCCATAACCCCTATCCATAACCCCTATCCATAACCCCTATCCATAACCCCTATCCATAACCCCTATCCATAACCCCTAACCATAACCCCTATCCATAACCCCTAACCATAACCCCTAACCCCTAACCATAACCCCTATCCATAACCCCTATCCATAACCCCTATCCATAACCCCTATCCATAACCCCTAACCATAACCCCTAACCATAACCTCTATCCATAACCCCTATCCATAACCCCTAACCATAACCTCTATCCATAACCCATAACCCCTAACCATAACCCCTATCCATAACCCCTAACCATAACCCCTAACCATAACCCCTAACCATAACCCCTATCCATAACCCCTATCCATAACCCCTAACCATAACCCCTAACCATAACCCCTATCCATAACCCCTATCCATAACCCCTATCCCCTAACCATAACCCCTAACCATAACCTCTAACCCTAACCCCTAACCATAACCCCTAACCATAACCCCTATCCATAACCCCTATCCCCTAACCATAACCCCTAACCATAACCTCTAACCCTAACCCCTAACTATAACCCCTATCCATAACCCCTATCCATAACCCCTATCCATAACCCCTATCCATAACCCCTATCCATAACCCCTAACCATAACCCCTAACCATAACCCCTATCCATAACCCCAACCCCTATCCATAACCCCTATCCATAACCCCTAACCATAACCCCTATCCATAACACATAACTCCTATCCATAATCCATAACCCCTATCCATAACCCATAACCCTAACCCCTAACCATAACCTCTAACCATAACCCCTAACCATAACCCCTAACCATAACCCCTATCCATAACCCCTATCCATAACCCCTAACCATAACCCCTAACCATAACCCCTAACCATAACCCCTATCCATAACCCCTATCCATAACCCCTATCCCCTAACCATAACCCCTAACCATAACCTCTAACCCTAACCCCTAACCATAACCCCTATCCATAACCCCTATCCATAACCCCTATCCATAACCCCTATCCATAACCCCTATCCATAACCCCTATCCATAACCCCTAACCATAACCCCTATCCATAACCCCTAACCATAACCCCTAACCCCTAACCATAACCCCTATCCATAACCCCTATCCATAACCCCTATCCATAACCCCTATCCATAACCCCTAACCATAACCCCTAACCATAACCTCTATCCATAACCCCTATCCATAACCCCTAACCATAACCTCTATCCATAACCCATAACCCCTAACCATAACCCCTATCCATAACCCCTAACCATAACCCCTAACCATAACCCCTAACCATAACCCCTATCCATAACCCCTATCCATAACCCCTAACCATAACCCCTAACCATAACCCCTATCCATAACCCCTATCCATAACCCCTATCCCCTAACCATAACCCCTAACCATAACCTCTAACCCTAACCCCTAACCATAACCCCTAACCATAACCCCTATCCATAACCCCTATCCCCTAACCATAACCCCTAACCATAACCTCTAACCCTAACCCCTAACTATAACCCCTATCCATAACCCCTATCCATAACCCCTATCCATAACCCCTATCCATAACCCCTATCCATAACCCCTAACCATAACCCCTAACCATAACCCCTATCCATAACCCCAACCCCTATCCATAACCCCTATCCATAACCCCTAACCATAACCCCTATCCATAACACATAACCCCTATCCATAATCCATAACCCCTATCCATAACCCATAACCCCTATCCATAACCCCTAACCATAACCCCTAACCATAACCCCTATCCATAACCCCTATCCCCTAACCATAACCCCTAACCATAACCTCTAACCCTAACCCCTAACCATAACCCCTATCCATAACCCCTATCCATAACCCCTATCCATAACCCCTATCCATAACCCCTATCCATAACCCCTAACCATAACCCCTAACCATAACCCCTATCCATAACCCCAACCCCTATCCATAACCCCTATCCATAACCCCTAACCATAACCCCTAACCATAACACATAACCCCTAACCATAACACATAACCCCTATCCATAATCCATAACCCCTATCCATAACCCATAACCCCTATCCATAACCCATAACCCCTATCCATAACCCATAAAACCTAATCCATAACCCCTAATCCATAAACCCTATCCATAACCCCTAATCCATAACCCGTAACCCCTAATCCATAACCCCTATCCATAACCCCTAATCCATAATCCCTATCCATAACCCCTAACCCCTAATCCATAACCCCTAACCCCTAATCCATAACCCCTATCCCTGTAGGACAGCAGTGTTCCTCACCCCAGTCCTCCAGAAGCTGTTCTGCTCAGTTACCTTGTGAGATGAAGATCATTTCCCATCTCTTCTGTCTGACATCTGTCTGGTCTACTACTTACTAAAACTACATACTGTGTAGCAATCATAGTGCGTACTATTTAGAATGTACTGTGTAGTCAAATCTAATGCAGTAATCAACAAATGTCAACATACTAGGCTCATCCATACTGATGATGTCATCTGTGTTGATTCCCGCCATTCGTTCATTTTGGTACAACGCATCAATTTATCTGATTATCAGCTGCTGTGAAACACGTGTCTGGAAAGAGGATTATTTTAGGTAATAGTGTGCAGGGAATTCTGGATGAAAAAACAAAATGAGTATAACATCCTGGCATTTAAACTGTACTACATTATTTAAATGTCATATACTATAAAGGTTCTGTTTTCATGTACCCAAAATGTCTGTTATTTAGAATGCAGGTATGGGCATTCAGACACAGCCACTGTCTTTCTCTCTCTGTCCTGGCTCTGTCTTTCTCTGTCTGTCCTGGCTCTGTCTTTCTCTGTCTATCCTTGCTCTGTCTTTCTCTGTCTATCCTGGCTCTGTCTATCCTGGCTCTGTCTTTCTCTGTCTATCCTGGCTCTGTCTTTCTCTGTCTATCCTGGCTCTGTCTTTCTCTGTCTATCCTGGCTCTGTCTTTCTCTGTCTATCCTGGCTCTGTCTTTCTCTCTCTGTCCTGGTTCTGTCTTTCTCTGTCTATCCTGGCTCTGGCTTTCTCTGTCTATCCTGGCTCTGTCTTTCTCTGTCTATCCTGGCTCTGTCTTTCTCTGTCTATCCTGGCTCTGTCTTTCTCTGTCTATCCTGGCTCTGTCTTTCTCTGTCTATCCTGGCTCTGTCTTTCTCTGTCTATCCTGGCTCTGTCTTTCTCTCTCTGTCCTGGTTCTGTCTTTCTCTGTCTATCCTGGCTCTGGCTTTCTCTGTCTATCCTGGCTCTGTCTTTCTCTGTCTATCCTGGCTCTGTCTTTCTCTGTCTATCCTGGCTCTGTCTTTCTCTGTCTATCCTGGCTCTGTCTTTCTCTGTCTTTCCTGGCTCTGTCTTTCTCTGTCTATCCTGGCTCTGTCTTTCTCTGTCTTTCCTGGCTCTGTCTTTCTCTGTCTATCCTGGCTCTGTCTTTCTCTGTCTATCCTGGCTCTGTCTTTCTCTGTCTATCCTGGCTCTGTCTTTCTCTGTCTTTCCTGGCTCTGTCTTTCTCTGTCTATCCTGGCTCTGTCTTTCTCTGTCTTTCCTGGCTCTGTCTTTCTCTGTCTATCCTGGCTCTGTCTTTCTCTGTCTATCCTGGCTCTGTCTTTCTCTGTCTTTCCTGGCTCAGTCTTTCTCTGTCTAACTGTATTAGAGTTAACTGGCTGCCTGTCCTCTCAACTGGTGTTCAGTGTCTTGACTGGTCTTCCATTGATCCCATGGCTTTCCCCGTCCCTGCCCCCACCTTATAGTTGAGCCTTACACTCTGTCCTCCTCTCCACTAGGGGGCGTTGTGTGGAGGTGACCGTGCAGTACTCCTGTTCCTTCCTGAGGCCAATGGAGGCGGTGCTACTGCTGACATCACGCTCTGCCTCCTCAGTCAGTCCCTCTGGAGCCACTCTGGCCTTCAGCCTCAAGACCCAGGTCACACACATCACCCCCAGCGTGAGTATGCACACACACACACACACACACACACACACACACACACACACACACTTCCGGCGCCGACAGAGATGGCCGCCTCGCTTCGCGTTCCTAGGAAACTATGCAGTTTTTTGTTTTTTTACGTGTTATTTCTTACATTAGTACCCCAGCTCATCTTAGGTTTCATTACATACAGTCGAGAAGAACTACTGAATATAAGATCAGCGTCAACTCACCATCAGTACGACCAAGAATATGTTTTTCGCGACGCGGATCCTGTGTTCTGCCTTACAAACAGGACAACGGAGTGGATCCTATGCAGCGACCCAAAAAAACAACTCCGAAAGAGAGGGAAACGAGGCGGTCTTCTGGTCAGACTCCGGAGACGGGCACACCGTGTACCACTCCCTAGCATTCTTCTTGCCAATGTCCAGTCTCTTGACAACAAGGTTGATGAAATCCGAGCAAGGGTAGCATTCCAGAGGGACATCAGAGACTGTAACGTCCTTTGCTTCACTGAAACATGGCTCACTGGAGAGACTCTATAGGAAGCGGTGCAGCCAACGGGTTTCTCCACGCATCGCGCTGACAGAAACAAACATCTTTCTGGTAAGAAGAGGGGCGGGGGCGTATGCCTCATGGCCAACGTGACATGGTGTGATGAAAGAAACATACAGGAACTCAAATCCTTCTGTTCACCTGATTTAGAATTCCTCACAATAAAATGTAGACCGCATTATCTACCAAGAGAATTCTCTTCGATTATAATCACAGCCGTATATATCCCCCCCCAAGCAGACACATCGATGGCTCTGAACTAACTTTATTTAACTCTCTGCAAACTGGAAACGATTTATCCGGAGGCTGAATTCATTGTAGCTGGGGATTTTAACAAGGCTAATCTGAAAACAAGACTCCCTAAATTTTATCAGCATATCGATTGCGCAACCAGGGGTGGAAAGACCTTGGATCATTGTTACTCTAACTTCCGCGACGCATATAAGGCCCTGCCCCGCCCCCCTTTCGGAAAAGCTGACCACGACTCCATTTTATTGATCCCTGCCTACAGACAGAAACTAAAACAAGAGGCTCCCACGCTGAGGTCTGTCCAACGCTGGTCCGACCAAGCTGACTCCACACTCCAAGACTGCTTCCATCACGTGGACTGGGAGATGTTTCGTATTGCGTCAGATAACAACATTGAGGAATACGCTGATTCGGTGTGCGAGTTCATTAGAACGTGCGTTGAAGATGTCGTTCCCATAGCAACGATTAAAACATTCCCTAACCAGAAACCGTGGATTGATGGCAGCATTCGTGTGAAACTGAAAGCGCGAACCACTGCTTTTAATCAGGGCAAGGTGTCTGGTAACATGACCGAATACAAACAGTGCAGCTATTCCCTCCGCAAGGCTATCAAACAAGCTAAGCGCCAGTACAGAGACAAAGTAGAATCTCAATTCAACGGCTCAGACACAAGAGGCATGTGGCAGGGTCTACAGTCAATCACGGACTACAGAAAGAAATCCAGCCCAGTCACGGACCAGGATGTCTTGCTCCCAGGCAGACTAAATAACTTTTTTGCCCGCTTTGAGGACAATACAGTGCCACTGACACGGCCTGCAACGAAAACATGCGGTCTCTCCTTCACTGCAACCGAGGTGAGTAAGACATTTAAACGTGTTAACCCTCGCAAGGCTGCAGGCCCAGACGGCATCCCCAGCCGCGCCCTCAGAGCATGCGCAGACCAGCTGGCCGGTGTGTTTACGGACATATTCAATCAATCCCTATACCAGTCTGCTGTTCCCACATGCTTCAAGAGGGCCACCATTGTTCCTGTTCCCAAGAAAGCTAAGGTAACTGAGCTAAACGACTACCGCCCCGTAGCACTCACATCCGTCATCATGAAGTGCTTTGAGAGACTAGTCAAGGACCATATCACCTCCACCCTACCTGACACCCTAGACCCACTCCAATTTGCTTACCGCCCAAATAGGTCCACAGACGATGCAATCTCAACCACACTGCACACTGCCCTAACCCATCTGGACAAGAGGAATACCTATGTGAGAATGCTGTTCATCGACTACAGCTCGGCATTCAACACCATAGTACCCTCCAAGCTCGTCATCAAGCTCGAGACCCTGTGCAACTGGGTACTGGACTTCCTGACGGGCCGCCCCCAGGTGGTGAGGGTAGGCAACAACATCTCCTCCCCGCTGATCCTCAACACTGGGGCCCCACAAGGGTGCGTTCTGAGCCCTCTCCTGTACTCCCTGTTCACCCACGACTGCGTGGCCACGCACGCCTCCAACTCAATCATCAAGTTTGCGGACGACACAACAGTGGTAGGCTTGATTACCAACAACGACGAGACGGCCTACAGGGAGGAGGTGAGGGCCCTCGGAGTGTGGTGTCAGGAAAATAACCTCACACTCAACGTCAACAAAACTAAGGAGATGATTGTGGACTTCAGGAAACAGCAGAGGGAACACCCCCCCTATCCACATCGATGGAACAGTAGTGGAGAGGGTAGCAAGTTTTAAGTTCCTCGGCATACACATCACAGACAAACTGAATTGGTCCACTCACACAGACAGCATCGTGAAGAAGGCGCAGCAGCGCCTCTTCAACCTCAGGAGGCTGAAGAAATTCGGCTTGTCACCAAAAGCACTCACAAACTTCTACAGATGCACAATCGAGAGCATCCTGGCGGGCTGTATCACCGCCTGGTATGGCAACTGCACCGCCCTCAACCGTAAGGCTCTCCAGAGGGTAGTGAGGTCTGCACAACGCATCACCGGGGGCAAACTACCTGCCCTCCAGGACACCTACACCACCCGATGTCACAGGAAGGCCATAAAGATCATCAAGGACATCAACCACCCGAGCCACTGCCTGTTCACCCCGCTATCATCCAGAAGGCGAGGTCAGTACAGGTGCATCAAAGCTGGGACCGAGAGACTGAAAAACAGCTTCTATCTCAAGGCCATCAGACTGTTAAACAGCCACCACTAACACTGAGTGGCTGCTGCCAACACACTGACACTGACTCAACTCCAGCCACTTTAATAATGGGAATTGATGGGAAATGATGTAAATATATCACTAGCCACATTAAACAATGCTACCTTATATAATGTTACTTATCCTACATTATTCATCTCATATACATACGTATATACTGTACTCTATATCATCGACTGTATCCTTATGTAATACATGTATCACTAGCCACTTTAAACTATGTCACTTTGTTTACATACTCATCTCATTTGTACATACTGTACTCGATACCATCTACTGTATCTTGCCTATGCTGCTCTGTACCATCACTCATTCATATATCCTTATGTACATATTCTTTATCCCCTTACACTGTGTACAAGACAGTAGTTTTGGAATTGTTAGTTAGATTACTTGTTATTACTGCATTGTCGGAACTAGAAGCACAAGCATTTCGCTACACTCGCATTAACATCTGCTAACCATGTGTATGTGACAAATAAAATTTGATTTGATTTGATTTGACACACACACACACACACACACACACCAGGCTCTGTCGCAGCCGGCCGCGACCGGGAGGTCCGTGGGGCGACGCACAATTGGCCTAGCGTCGTCCAGCTTAGGGAGGGTTTGGCCGGTAGGGATATCCTTGTCTCATCGCGCACCAGCGACTCCTGTGGCAGGCCGGGCGCAGCGCGCGCTAACCAAGGTAGCCAGGTGCAC
>NC_048582.1:8350541-8398041 GCF_013265735.2 Oncorhynchus mykiss | reverse complement strand
GTTATAGTAGGGAAGAGACAGTCACCTTCTCCTGTTATAGTAGGGAAGAGAACAGACAGGTAAGAGACAGTCACCTTCTCCTGTTATAGTAGGGAAGAGAACAGACAGGGAAGAGACAGTCACCTTCTCCTGTTATAGTAGGGAAGAGACAGTCACCTTCTCCTGCTATATTAGGGAAGAGACAGTCACCTTCTCCTGTTATAGTAGGGAAGAGACAGACAGGGAAGAGACAGACAGGTAAGAGACAGACAGGGAAGAGACAGACAGGGAAGAGACAGATAGGGAAGAGACAGACAGGGAAGAGACAGACAGGTTAGAGACAGACAGGTTAGAGACAGACAGGGAAGAGACAGACAGGGAAGAGACAGACAGGGAAGAGACAGACAGGTTAGAGACAGACAGGTAAGAGACAGACAGGGAAGAGACAGACAGGGAAGAGACAGACACCTTGACTGTACTGGAAAGACTTCAGGGCCTGTATTCACTAAGCATCTGAGAGTAGGAGAGCTGATCTAGGATCTGGTCCTCTCTAGTATTCATTATGATCTGAAGGTTAACCGGATCCCAGATCACCACTAGCATCTGGTCCTCTCTCTAGTATTCATTATGATCTAAAAGGCTAACCTGATCCCAGATCAGCACTAGCATCTGGTCCTCTCTCTAGTATTCATTATGATCTAAAGGGCTAACCTGATCCCAGATCAGCACTAGGATCTGGTCCTCTCTCTAGTATTCATTATGATCTAAAAGGCTAACCTGATCCCAGATCAGGACTAGGATCTGGTCCTCTCTCTAGTATTCATTGTGATTTAAAAGGCAAACCTGATCCCAGATCAGTACTCCTACTCGCATATATTTTGTGAATACGGGCGTTGATCTCTGTCACGTTATCTCAACCTTATTGTATTGGACACTGTGTCATTGGGAATCAGGTTGAATGAACGATTGGATGTAAATAAATAATATTTATTGATCCCCTGAGGGATTTGTTGATTGTTACTAATGGCAACAAATAGAACATAGTAGTGGTAGTATAATAGAACATAGTAGTGGTAGTATAATAGAACATAGTAGTGGTAGCATAATAGAACATAGTAGTGGTAGTATAATAGAACATAGTAGTGGTAGTATAATAGAACATAGTAGTGGTAGCATAATAGAACATAGTAGTGGTAGTATAATAGAACATAGTAGTGGTAGTATAATAGAACATAGTAGTGGTAGTATAATAGAACATAGTAGTGGTAGTATAATATAACATAGTAGTGGTAGTATAATAGAACATAGTAGTGGTAGTATAATAGAACATAGTAGTGGTAGCATAATAGAACATAGTAGTGGTAGTATAATAGAACATAGTAGTGGTAGTATAATATAACATAGTAGTGGTAGTATAATAGAACATAGTAGTGGTAGTATAATAGAACATAGTAGTGGTAGTATAATAGAACATAGTAGTGGTAGTATAATAGAACATAGTAGTGGTAGCATAATAGAACATAGTAGTGGTAGTATAATAGAACATAGTAGTGGTAGTATAATATAACATAGTAGTGGTAGCATAATATAACATAGTAGTGGTAGTATAATAGAACATAGTAGTGGTAGTATAATAGAACATAGTAGTGGTAGCATAATAGAACATAGTAGTGGTAGTATAATAGAACATAGTAGTGGTAGTGCAATAGAACATAGTAGTGGTAGTATAATAGAACATAGTAGTGGTAGTATAATATAACATAGTAGTGGTAGTATAATATAACATAGTAGTGGTAGTATAATATAACATAGTAGTGGTAGTATAATATAACATAGTAGTGGTAGTATAATATAACATAGTAGTGGTAGTATAATATAACATAGTAGTGGTAGTATAATAGAACATAGTAGTGGTAGTATAATAGAACATAGTAGTGGTAGTATAATATAACATAGTAGTGGTAGTATAATATAACATAGTAGTGGTAGTATAATATAACATAGTAGTGGTAGTATAATAGAACATAGTAGTGGTAGTATAATAGAACATAGTAGTGGTAGTATAATATAACATAGTAGTGGTAGTATAATATAACATAGTAGTGGTAGTATAATAGAACATAGTAGTGGTAGTGTAATAGAACATAGTAGTGGTAGTATAATATAACATAGTAGTGGTAGTATAATATAACATAGTAGTGGTAGTATAATATAACATAGTAGTGGTAGTATAATATAACATAGTAGTGGTAGTATAATATAACATAGTAGTGGTAGTATAATAGAACATAGTAGTGGTAGTATAATAGAACATAGTAGTGGTAGTATAATAGAACATAGTAGTGGTAGTATAATAGAACACAGTAGTGGTAGTATAATAGAACATAGTAGTGGTAGTATAATAGAACATAGTAGTGGTAGTATAATAGAACATAGTAGTGGTAGTGTAATAGAACATAGTAGTGGTAGTATAATATAACATAGTAGTGGTAGTATAATAGAACATAGTAGTGGTAGTATAATAGAACATAGTAGTGGTAGTATAATAGAACATAGTACTGGTAGTATAATAGAACATAGTAGTGGTAGTATAATAGAACATAGTAGTGGTAGTATAATATAACATAGTAGTGGTAGTATAATAGAACATAGTAGTGGTAGTATAATATAACATAGTAGTGGTAGTATAATAGAACATAGTAGTGGTAGTATAATAGAACATAGTAGTGGTAGTATAATAGAACATAGTAGTGGTAGTATAATAGAACATAGTAGTGGTAGTATAATAGAACATAGTAGTGGTAGTATAATAGAACATAGTAGTGGTAGTATAATAGAACATAGTAGTGGTAGCATAATAGAACATAGTAGTGGTAGTATAATATAACATAGTAGTGGTAGTATAATAGAACATAGTAGTGGTAGTATAATAGAACATAGTAGTGGTAGTATAATAGAACATAGTAGTGGTAGCATAATATAACATAGTAGTGGTAGTATAATATAACATAGTAGTGGTAGTATAATAGAACATAGTAGTGGTAGTATAATAGAACATAGTAGTGGTAGTATAATAGAACATAGTAGTGGTAGTATAATAGAACATAGTAGTGGTAGTATAATAGAACATAGTAGTGGTAGTATAATAGAACATAGTAGTGGTAGCATAATAGAACATAGTAGTGGTAGTATAATATAACATAGTAGTGGTAGTATAATAGAACATAGTAGTGGTAGTATAATAGAACATAGTAGTGGTAGTATAATAGAACATAGTAGTGGTAGCATAATATAACATAGTAGTGGTAGTATAATATAACATAGTAGTGGTAGTATAATAGAACATAGTAGTGGTAGTATAATAGAACATAGTAGTGGTAGTATAATAGAACATAGTAGTGGTAGTATAATAGAACATAGTAGTGGTAGTATAATAGAACATAGTAGTGGTAGTATAATAGAACATAGTAGTGGTAGTATAATAGAACATAGTAGTGGTAGTATAATATAACATAGTAGTGGTAGTATAATAGAACATAGTAGTGGTAGTATAATAGAACATAGTAGTGGTAGTATAATAGAACATAGTAGTGGTAGCATAATATAACATAGTAGTGGTAGTATAATATAACATAGTAGTGGTAGTATAATAGAACATAGTAGTGGTAGTATAATAGAACATAGTAGTGGTAGTATAATAGAACATAGTAGTGGTAGTATAATAGAACATAGTAGTGGTAGTATAATAGAACATAGTAGTGGTAGTATAATAGAACATAGTAGTGGTAGTATAATAGAACATAGTAGTGGTAGCATAATAGAACATAGTAGTGGTAGTATAATATAACATAGTAGTGGTAGTATAATAGAACATAGTAGTGGTAGTATAATAGAACATAGTAGTGGTAGTATAATAGAACATAGTAGTGGTAGCATAATATAACATAGTAGTGGTAGTATAATATAACATAGTAGTGGTAGTATAATAGAACATAGTAGTGGTAGCATAATAGAACATAGTAGTGGTAGCAGTTGATGTTTTTCTTCCATGACACAAAACCCCAAAGCAAATCAGGGGGAGAAAAATAGATTTATTTGAGAAGGACAAATCATAGATGTTATGCTGGGAGGTAAGATGTTCAGTCTCCCCTGTCCTCAGCTTTTCTCCACAGAACAAAGAAATAGGATGCCACGTATAACCCCCCCCCCCCCCCCCCCCCACCCTAGCTTGGGGTTGACCAATCAGAAGTCCTTGCAGTACAACTGGAATGGCCAAATAACAAGTGTCCTGCTCCAGAATCAATGTACAGAACGTAGCACACGTAGCTCTGAGTAGCTCTGAGTTCAGGACTGACATTCCACAGAGTCTAAACAGCTGTTGAACTGAAAACCAACTCTTATTTACATTGACAGTTCCCTATTGACCATTGGTACTCTATCTAGTTTTTAGTACTCTATCTAGTTTTTAGTACTCTATCTAGTTTTTAGTACTCTATCTAGTTTTTAGTCTCGTCCTCTCATCCTCTGCATTGTGTATTTATCTTCCCAATATTATTAGAATAGCTTGTATCAAACACACACACATAAAAGGAGTGTGTGTGATTGTGTATGATGGTGTTCTCTGTTAGTGTGGTCTTCCAGTCGGAGCTGGTGGGAGAGTTCTGGTACCAACTGGACCTGCTGGCCCAACCTCCTGTACTCACCACCTTACCACAGAGCAGCTGTGAACTGGGAAAGTACGTACACAAACACACACACACACACACACACACAGACACACACACACACACACACACACACACACACACACACACACACACACACACACACACACACACACACACAGACACACACACACACACACACACACACACACACACACACACACACACACACACACACACACACACACACACACACACACACACAACCCCACCTAAACTGTTTGTGTTCTCAGGTGGACCAGGCTGTACATCCCACTGGTCAACCCCACAGACGAGACACTGGAGCTGGGCACGGTCAACAGCAACCCTCGCAACTTCACCCTGGAGCTGGACGCCAGCAGACCAGTTAGTACACACACACACCACATACACACACACACCACACACACACCACATACACACACACCACACACACACACACACCACATACACACACACACCACACACACACCACATACACACACACCACACACACACACAACACATACACACACACACCACACACACACCACATACACACACACCACATACACACACACCACATACACACACACCACATACACACACACACCACACACACACCGCATACACACACACACCACACACACACCACATACACACACATCATGTGTGTCCCTTTGTTTTCTGTAAAAAATATATTAATATTTTTCTTTTTTTTAAAGAGAGTAATTCATCGTTTATCCATTTTCCCATTTCCACCATCAAGGCAGTCGTAGCCTCCAATATTGTGTAAATGATGTGTACACTTCTGAGTGGCTAGTTCTCTAAGTGGTGACGTCATAAGGGTGTCAGAATACAGCTGCTCTGATCTCTCTCTCTCTCTCTCTCTCTCTCTCTCTCTAGCTCTCTCTCTCTAGCTCTCTCGCTCTCTCTCCCATCTCTCTCTCTCTCTCTCTCTCTCTCTCTCTCTAACTCTCTCTCTCTCTCTCCCATCTCTCTCTCTCTCTCTCTCCCATCTCTCTCTCTCTCTCTCTCTCTCTCTAGCTCTCTAGCTCTCTCTCTCTCTCTCTCTCTCTCTCTCTCTCTCTCTCTCTCTCTCTCTCTCTCTCTCTCTCTCTCTAACACTCTCTCTAGCTCTCTAGCTCTCTCTCTCTCTCTCTCTCCCATCTCTCTCTCTCTCTCCCATCTCTCTCTCTCTCTCTCTCTCTCTCTCTCTCTCTAACACTCTCTCTAGCTCTCTAGCTCTCTCTCTCTCTCTCCCATCTCTCTCTCTCTCTCCCATCTCTCTCTCTCTCTCTCTCTCTCTAACTCTCTCTCTCTCTCTCTCCCATCTCTCTCTCTCTCTCTCTCCCATCTCTCTCTCTCTCTCTCTCTCTCTCTCTCTCTCTAGCTCTCTCTCTAGCTCTCTCTCTCTCTCTCTCACTCTCACTCTCTCTGCTGCTTCTCACTTTCTAGGAGAAATGATCTGTTTGTCTCTCAGGCTTTTGTTTTTGGTTGCCTAGCAGCATAATGACATAATGAAGAGCATTCTGTAGATGAAGACTGATTTCTTCCTGAATAGTGTCTTTCTATTATTAGCAACCAATGTCCAGTAATTTTTCAGGTACACTACACCTTATATAAAGGATGTATAGTGCCAGTTATGAGACCAGTTGTAATTAGAGTGGCACATACACTATAACATATGGACTTGTTTATTTGCCATCTAAACTGTGTGTGTGTGTTCCTGTCTATGTCTACCTGTCTATGTCTACCTGTCTATGTCTTCCTGTCTATATCTACCTGTCTATGTCTACCTGTCTATGTCTACCTGTCTATCTCTCCAGCTCATCATAGCACCACACTCGTCCACCCAGGTTCCTGTCCGTTTCAGCCCATCAACCATCGGAGCTGGAAACCACACAGCCAAGATCTCCTTCACCTGCTCTCAGGTAAACAAACCTGTCTAACCCTAAACCACCTGTCTAACCCTAAACCACCTGTCTAACCCTAAACCACCTGTCTAACCCTAAACCATCTGTCTAACCCTAAACCACCTGTCTAACCCTAAACCACCTGTCTAACCCTAAACCACCTGTCTAACCTTAAACCACCTGTCTAACCCTAAACCACCTGTCTAGCCCTAAACCACATGTCTAACCCTAAACCACCTGTCTAACCCTAAACCACCTGTCTAACCCTAAACCACCTGTCTAACCCTAAACCATCTGTCTAACCCTAAACCACCTGTCTAACCCTAAACCACCTGTCTAGCCCTAAACCACCTGTCTAACCTGTCTGGATAGGTATAAACAGTGTAGTGGTAGATCTGAAGGGTCTGGATAGGTATAAACAGTGTAATGGTAGATCTGAAGGGTCTGGATAGGTATAAACAGTGTAGTGGTGTATCTGAAGGGTCTGGATAGGGATAAACAGTGTAGTGGTGGATCTGAAGGGTCTGGATAGGTTTAAACAGTGTAGTAGTGGATCTGAAGGGTCTGGATAGGTATAAACAGTGTAGTGGTGGATCTGAAGGGTCTGGATAGGTATAAACAGTGTAGTGGTAGATCTGAAGGGTCTGGATAGGTATAAACAGTGTAGTGGTGGATCTGAAGTGTCTGAATAGGTATAAACAGTGTAGTGGGAAAGTGCGGGGAAGAGGTAGGAAGGGTTGGAGAGAGAGGGGAAGAGGTAGGAAGGGTTGGAGGGTAAGGGGAAGAGGTAGGAATGGTTGGAGGGTAAGGGGAAGAGGTAGGAAGGGTTGGAAGGTAAGGGGAAGAGGTAGGAAGGGTTGGAGGGAGAGGGGAAGAGGTAGGAAGGGTTGGAGGGTAAGGGGAAGAGGTAGGAAGGGTTGGAGGGAGAGGGAAAGACGTAGGAAGGGTTGGAGGGAAAGAGGGGAAGGGTTGGAGGGTAAAGGGAAGAGGTAGGAAGGGTTGGGGGGTAAGGGGAAGAGATAGGAAGGGTTGGAGAGAGAGGGGAAGAGGTAGGAAGGGTTGGAGGGTAAGGGGAAAAGGGGAAGGGTTGGAGAGAGAGGAGAAGAGGTAGGAAGGGTTGGAGAGAGAGGGGAAGAGGTAGGAAGGGTTGGAGGGTAAGGGGAAGAGGTAGGAATGGTTGGAGGGAGGGGAAGGGTTGGAGGGTAAGGGGAAGAGGTAGGACGGGTTGGAGGGTAAGGGGAAGAGGTAGGAAGGGTTGGAGGGTAAGGGGAAGAGGTAGGAAGGGTTGGAGAGAGGGTGAAGGGTTAGAGGGTAAGGGGAAGAGGTAGGAAGGGTTGGAGGGTAAGGGGAAGAGGTAGGAATGGTTGGAGGGTAAGGGGAAGAGGTAGGAAGGGTTGGAGAGAGGGGAAGGGTTGGAGGCTAAGGGGAAGAGGTAGGAAGGGTTGGAGAGAGGGGAAGGGTTGGAGGGTAAGGGGAAGAGGTAGGAGGGGTTGGAGGGTAAGGGGAAGAGGTAGGAAGGGTTGGAGGGTAAAGGGAAGAGGGGAAGGGTTGGAGAGAGAGGGGAAGAGGTAGGAAGGGTTGGAGGGGAAGGGGAAGAGGTAGGAATGGTTGGAGGGTAAGGGGAAGAGGTAGGAAGGTTTGGAGGGTAAGGGGAAGAGGTAGGAAGGGTTGGAGAGAGAGGGGAATGGTTGGAGGGTAAGGGGAAGAGGTAGGAAGGGTTGGAGAGAGAGGGGAAGAGGTAGGAAGGGTTGGAGGGTAAGGGGAAGAGGTAGGAAGGGTTGGAGGGTAAGGGGAAGAGGTAGGAAGGGTTGGAGGGTAAGGGGAAGAGGTAGGAAGGGTTGGAGGGTAAGGGGAAGAGGTAGGAATGGTTGGAGGGTACGGGGAAGAGGTAGGAAGGGTTGGAGGGTAAGGGGAAGAGGTAGGAAGGGTTGGAGGGTAAGGGGAAGAGGTAGGAAGGGTTGGAAGGTAAGGGGGAGAGGTAGGAAGGGTTGGAGGGTAAGGGGAAGAGGTAGGAAGGGTTGGAGAGAGAGGGGAAGGGTTGGAGGGTAAGGGGAAGAGGTAGGAAGGGTTGGAGGGTGAGGGGAAGAGGTAGGAAGGATTGGGGAGAGAGGGGAAGGGTTGGAGGGTAAGGGGAAGATGTAGGAAGGGTTGGAGAGAGAGGGGAAGGGTTGGAGGGTAAGGGGAAGAGGTAGGAAGGGTTGGAGGGTGAGGGGAAGAGGTAGGAAGGGTTGGGGAGAGAGGGGAAGAGGTTGGAAGGGTTGGGGAGAGAGGGGAAGAGGTAGGAAGGGTTGGGGAGAGAGGGGAAGAGGTAGGAAGTGAATAAGGACTGTCTGATACAGCAGTTGGATAAGGACGGACTCACAGTACAATGGTGTAAACAATTATTGTTGATGATTCCAAAGATTCATCAAAATCAATGACATTTTTCCACTATCCATGGTTCTGAATTCTCTGCTATTTCCACACGTAACTAGGTAACCAAAATGTAATTCCTCCATCTGTCAGCTGACAATGATTTAGTTGTTGTTGTTGTCCTCCCAGTTGAAGCACTGGAGTTTCCAGCTTTGTGGTGAAGGCCTGACCCCTGGGAGGATGGAGCCTCTGTCTGTAGCCTCCCCTGTGGGATCTCATTCCTCCATCATCCTCCCCTTCAGGAACCCTACTGAACACCCAGCCCTGCTGCACCTCAGACTCACAGGTCAAACAAACACTGGACACACACTGGACACACACTGGACACACACTGGACACACACACTGGACACACACTGGACACACACTGGACACACACACTGGACACACACTGGACACACACTGGACACACACTGGACACACACACTGGACACACACTGGACACACACACTGGACACACACTGGACACACACACTGGACACAGACACTGGACACACACTGGACACACACTGGACACACACACTGGACACACACTGGACACACACTGGACACACATTGGACATACACACTGGACACACACTAGACACACACACTGGACACACACACTGAACACAAACTAGACACACACACTGGACACACACACTGGACACACACTGGACACACACTGGACACACACACTGGACACACACTAGACACACACACTGGACACACACACTGGACACACACTGGACATACACTAGACACACACTGGACACACACTAGACACACACACTAGACACACACACTGGACACACACTAGACACACACACTGGACACACACACTGAACACACACTGGACATACACACTGGACACACACTGGACACACACTGGACACACACTGGACACACACACACTGAACACACACTAGACACACACTGGACACACACACTGAACACACACTGGACACACACTGGACATACACACTGGACACACACACTGGACACACACACTGAACACACACTGGACACACACTGGACACACACTGGACACACACTGAACACACACTGGACACACACTGGACACACACTGGACACACACTAGACACACACTGGACACACACTGGACACACACACTGGACATACACACTGGACACACACACACTGGACACACACACTGAACACACACTGGACACACACTGGACACACACACTGGACACACACTGGAGACACACACTGGACACACACACTGGACACACACTAGACACACACTGGACACACACACTAGACACACACTGGACACACACACTGGACACACACTGGACACACACTGGACACACACACTGAACACACACTGGACACACACTGGACACACACTGGACACACACACTGGACACACACACTGGACACACACTGGACACACACTGGACACACACACTGGACACACACACTGGACACACACTAGACATACACTGGACACACACACTGGACACACACTGGACACACACACTGGACACACACTGGACACACACTGGACACACACACTGGACACACACTGGACACACACTGGACATACACACTGGACACACACTGGACACACACACACATATACAGTATGCATGTACAGACATAGTCCTACCCCAGACACACAGGGAAACAGTTCTAGTAGAGACATGATGGTAGTAATGGTTCATTCTCCTATCAGACGAGGAGCCCGGTCAGAAGAGATCAAGCCAGTCCTTCATCTGTGACAGGAAAGTGTTCTGCATCCCCCTCAAACAGACACAAGGTCAGTTCTTACACATCTCTGTGTCAAGCCTTACTTTAAAGGCATAGTTCCTCTGTTCTGCATCACCCTCAAACAGACACAAGGTCAGTTCTTACACATCTCTGTGTCAAGCCTTACTTTAAAGGCATAGTTCCTCTGTTCTGCATCACCCTCAAACAGACACAAGGTCAGTTCTTACACATCTCTCTGTCAAGCCTTACTTTAAAGGCATAGTTCCTCTGTTCTCCACGGTGTTAGCCTGAGTTTCAGCCTACATGTTAGATACACTAGTAAAGCTTGTCCCTCCCGTCCTCCATGTTGGCTCCAGGTGTGCGTGTGTCTGCGGGGGCCAGTGTGGACATTCCTGTGGTGTTTGCCCCTGACTCCATGCAACTGCACCAGGCCTGGCTCCTGGTTCAGCTAGAGCCCCTCTTCAACCTCCCCCGCCTGGACTCACCACTCACCACGGCCCAAAGGGACAAGTCAGTACAGTGTGTGTGTGTGTGTGTGTGCACATGCGTGTGTGTGTGTGCACATGCGTGTGTGTGTGTGTGTACACATGTGTGTGTGTGTGTGTGTGTGTACACATGTGTGTGTAATAGGTGTTTCTCTGTGTACAGGTGTGTGGAGGTAGAGAAAGACCGGGTGCGTTTGGTCCGCTGGGTCTACCCCATCCATGGCATCCCAGAGGCCCCTCCTGAACCCTCTCATCCAGCGGTGATAGAATGTGAGGCTCGCGGTCGAGTGGAGGAGAGAGTGGAGGTGCTGTTGACGGGATGTGTTCCTGGCTCCTCCGTCAGCAACACAGACACAACTCTCATCAGGGCCCCCTCCTCCGCCAGCAACACAGACACAACTCTCATCAGGGCCCCCTCCTCCGTCAGCAACACAGACACAACTCTCATCAGGGCCCCCTCCTCCGTCAGCAACACAGACACAACTCTCATCAGGGCCCCCTCCTCCATCAGCAACACAGACACAACTCTCATCAGGGCCCCCTCCTCCATCAGCAACACAGACACAACTCTCATCAGCGCCCCCTCCTCCGGAACCTCAGGTGAGATCACATCAACTTCACTGGAAGTTAGGTTTGAAGTGAGTGTGTGTTGCACGTCATTGTGTATGTTGTCGTGTGTGGGCCTGTACCCTGAGAGTGTGTGGGTCTGTACCCTGAGAGTGTGTGGACCTGTACCCTGAGAGTGTGTGGGTCTGTACCCTGAGAGTGTGTGGGCCTGTACCCTGAGAGTGTATGGGCCTGTACCCTGAGAGTGTGTGTTGTCGTGTGTGGGCCTGTACCGTGAGAGTGTGTGGGCCTGTACCCTGAGAGTGTGTGGGCCTGTACCCTGAGAGTGTGTGATGTGATTATGTAGCTAATTGTAATGCAAAATTCTGTCTCAACAGAGCATATCCAAGGTACCGTAGTCAGCTGACAATGTTCACAGTGTTCGTTAGCATAAAATGATAACTCTGGTTAAGTGAAGTCCACTTGTTCATAATCGTCACAATAATCTCCTGACAACACACACCTCATCATTCTCCTTGTAGGATGTGTCTAGTCTCCTGACAACACACACCTCATCATTCTCCTTGTAGGATGTGTCTAGTCTCCTGACAACACACACCTTATCATTCTCCTTGTAGGATGTGTCTAGTCTCCTGACAACACACACCTCATCATTCTCCTTGTAGGATCTGTCTAGTCTCCTGACAACACACACCTCATCATTCTCCTTGTAGGATGTGTCTAGTCTCCTGACAACACACACCTCATCATTCTCCTTGTAGGATCTGTCTAGTCTCCTGACAACACACACCTCATCATTCTCCTTGTAGGATGTGTCTAGTCTCCTGACAACACACACATCATCATTCTCCTTCTAGGATGTGTCTAGTCTCCTGACAACACACACATCATCATTCTCCTTCTAGGATGTGTCTAATCTCCTGACAACACACACCTCATCATTCTCCTTCTAGGATGTGTCTAGTCTCCTGACAACACACACATCATCATTCTCCTTGTAGGATCTGTCTAGTCTCCTGACAACACACACATCATCATTCTCCTTGTAGGATGTGTCTAGTCTCCTGACAACACACACATCATCATTCTCCTTGTAGGATCTGTCTAGTCTCCTGACAACACACACATCATCATTCTCCTTGTAGGATGTGTCTAATCTCCTGACAACACACACCTCATCATTCTCCTTCTAGGATGTGTCTAATCTCCTGACAACACACACCTCATCATTCTCCTTCTAGGATGTGTCTAGTCTCCTGACAACACACACATCATCATTCTCCTTGTAGGATCTGTCTAGTCTCCTGACAACACACACATCATCATTCTCCTTGTAGGATGTGTCTAGTCTCCTGACAACACACACATCATCATTCTCCTTGTAGGATCTGTCTAGTCTCCTGACAACACACACATCATCATTCTCCTTGTAGGATCTGTCTAGTCTCCTGACAACACACACATCATCATTCTCCTTGTAGGATCTGTCTAGTCTCCTGACAACACACACATCATCATTCTCCTTGTAGGATGTGTCTAGTCTCCTGACAACACACACATCATCATTCTCCTTGTAGGATCTGTCTAGTCTCCTGACAACACACACATCATCATTCTCCTTGTATGATGTGTCTAATCTCCTGACAACACACACATCATCATTCTCCTTGTATGATGTGTCTAGTCTCCTGACAACACACACATCATCATTCTCCTTGTAGGATCTGTCTAGTCTCCTGACAACACACACATCATCATTCTCCTTGTAGGATCTGTCTAGTCTCCTGACAACACACACATCATCATTCTCCTTGTAGGATGTGTCTAGTCTCCTGACAACACACACCATATTGCTGTTTTGACAAAGTCAGGGTGGATAGTGTGTGTGTGTCAAATCAAATACAATTGTATTTGTCACGTGCTTGGTAAACAACAGGTGTAGACTAACAATGATATCATTAAGCAATAAGGCCCGAGGGGGTGTGGTATATGGCCAATAGACCACAGCTAAGGGCTGTTCTTAGGCACATCTCAACGCAGAGTGCCTGGATACAGCTCTTAGCCGTGGTATATTAGTTATATACCACAAACCCCCAAGGTGCCTTATTGATATTATAAACTGGTTACCAACGTAATTAGAGCAGTAAAAATACATGTTTTATCATCTCCGTGGTATACGGTCTGATATACCACGGCTGTCAGCCAACTTGGCTGTATACACAGAGTATCAGTACTGAGTCAATGATAACTTGGCTATATACACAGAGTATCAGTACTGAGTCAATGATAACTTGGCTATATACACAGAGTATCAGTACTGAGTCAATGATAACTTGGCTATATACACAGAGTATCAGTACTGAGTCAATGATAACTTGGCTATATACAGAGAATCAGTACTGAGTCAATGATAACTTGGCTGTATACACAGAGTATCAGTACTGAGTCAATGATAACTTGGCTGTATACACAGAGTATCAGTACTGAGTCAATGATAACTTGGCTATATACACAGAGTATCAGTACTGAGTCAATGATAACTTGGCTATATACACAGAGTATCAGTACTGAGTCAATGATAACTTGGCTATATACACAGAGTATCAGTACTGAGTCAATGATAACTTGGCTGTATACACAGAGTATCAGTACTGAGTCAATGATAACTTGGCTATATACACAGAGTATCAGTACTGAGTCAATGATAACTTGGCTGTATACACAGAGTATCAGTACTGAGTCAATGATAACTTGGCTATATACACAGAGTATCAGTACTGAGTCAATGATAACTTGGCTATATACAGAGTATCAGTACTGAGTCAATGATAACTTGGCTATATACAGAGTATCAGTAGTGAGTCAATGATAACTTGGCTATATACAGAGTACCAGTACTGAGTCAATGATAACTTGGCTATATACACAGAGTATCAGTACTGAGTCAATGATAACTTGGCTGTATACACAGAGTATCAGTACTGAGTCAATGATAACTTGGCTATATACACAGAGTATCAGTACTGAGTCAATGATAACTTGGCTATATACAGAGTATCAGTACTGAGTCAATGATAACTTGGCTATATACAGAGTATCAGTACTGAGTCAATGATAACTTGGCTGTATACACAGAGTATCAGTACTGAGTCAATGATAACTTGGCTATATACAGAGTACCAGTACTGAGTCAATGATAACTTGGCTATATACACAGAGTACCAGTACTGAGTCAATGATAACTTGGCTATATACAGAGTACCAGTACTGAGTCAATGATAACTTGGCTATATACAGAGAATCAGTACTGAGTCAATGATAACTTGGCTGTATACACAGAGTATCAGTACTGAGTCAATGATAACTTGGCTGTTTACACATAGTACCAGTACTGAGTCAATGATAACTTGGCTGTATACACAGAGTATCAGTACTGAGTCAATGATAACTTGGCTGTATACACAGGGTACCAGTACTGAGTCAATGATAACTTGGCTGTATACACAGAGTATCAGTACTGAGTCAATGATAACTTGGCTGTTTACACATAGTACCAGTACTGAGTCAATGATAACTTGGCTGTATACACAGAGTACCAGTACTGAGTCAATGATAACTTGGCTATATACACAGAGTACCAGAACTGAGTCAGTGTGTGTGTGTCCATCCATGTGTTAGCAGCAGGCTTCAGGCTGGCTCTAGAAGACTTCCTATGTGAGGTGTGTTATAACAGTGATGCTGAGCGGTCCCAGCTGGAGGGCTGTGTAACCCTGTCTCTACTGAACTGTCACAGAGACCCCCACTCTGGCATCGTCTCTCTCACCATCAACCTCATCTTCACCCCTTACAAACCTCTCAGGTAACGGACATACATCACATAGACACACACACACACACAAACGTGCGCATATTACACACACACACACAAACACACGCATTTTTCACACACAAACACACTGGCTCTCAGCTCTGCACCTTCTAGAAATCCAGGTAGCAGACTAACATCTGATAAAGTGCATTACTTATAAATAATTACTCTTCAGAGACTGTATCTATTTGTGTTCCCCTCTCCCTCTCCTCCTCTACCTTCCTCCTCCCCCTCTCCCCTCCACTCCCCTATCCTCTTCCTCTCACCCTGTCCCCTCCTCTACCCTCTTCTCTTCTCCCCTCTCCTCTCGTCTCCCCTCCTCTCTTCTCCCATCCCCTCCTCCCCTCCTCTCCTCCTCTCCCTAGGTGTTCAGCTGTGCTGGCGGTTCAGTGTTTGACAGGTGGGCTCTGGAAGTTTCCCATCAGCCTCATCTCCACCGAGCCGCAGGTTGATGATGTCATCACCATTAACGCTGCAGGGCTACACAAGACCTCTGCTGTGGGCTTCAGACTGACCAGCCAGACCAGGTCAAGCTGTGTGTGTGTGTGTGTGTGTGTGTGTGTGTGTGTGTGTGTGTGTGTGTGTGTGTGTTTCTCTAACACTTACCCTGTCCATGTTTGTGTTCCTGAATGTCTATGTGGCAGGTACCCAGAGCCATTCACAGCAGGGTTCCTGCCAGGTGGAGGCAGTGAGTTCCAGGTGTGTCCCTCCTCAGGTGAGCTCCTCCCAGTGGGGTCAGCCGGTACCCTCCTCACCGTCTCCTTCACCCCCTCCATGTACAGCAAGAGACACCACGCTACGCTGCTGGTCCAGGTATGTCTGGCTAGTAACACACTACACTCCTAGCTAAAAAAGGTGCAATCTAGAAGCTAAAAGGGCTCTTCGACTGTTCCCATAGGAGAACCTCTGGAAGAACCCTTTTTGGTTCCAGGTAGAACCCTTTTGGGTTCCATGTAGAAATAGGATTCTTTCTAAATAAGGGTTCTTTCTATATAGAATCCAAAAGAGTTCTACCTGGAATCAAAAATGGTTCTACCTGGAACCAAAAAGGGTTCTCCTATGGGGAAAGCTGAAGAACCCTTTTGGAATCCTTTTTTCTAAGAGTGTAAGGATCAGGGCAACAGATACAGACACACACACCTCCGTGATTGACAGATGCTTGTCCCTCCCCCAGACAGCAGACACACACACCTCACTGGTTGACAGCTGCTTGTCTCTCCCCCAGACAGCAGGCACACACCTCACTGATTGACAGCTGCTTGTCTCTCCCCCAGACAGCAGACACACACACCTCACTGATTGACAGCTGCTTGTCTCTCCCCCAGACAGCAGACACACACACCTCAGTGGTTGACAGATGCTTGCCCCTCCCCCAGACAGCAGACACACACCTCACTGATTGACAGATGCTTGTCCCTCCCCCAGACAGCAGACATACACACACCTCACTGGTTGACAGCTGCTTGTCTCTCCTGCAGACAGCAGACACACACCTCACTGGTTGACAGCTGCTTGTCTCTCCTGCAGACACACACCTCACTGGCTGACAGCTGCTTGTCTCTCCTCCAGACAGCAGACATGCAGTGGACGTACGAGGTGAAAGGAACCACGCCTGCTTACACCCCACCCCACTCTGCCTCCTCCAATGGGAACACCTCTTCCAGGGAACTCCCTCCCACTGATGTCCGCCAGAGGAACTTTGTGTCACGGAACCTTCATCTCCCAGCCATGGCCAACTCCTCCCCCATCAAACACAGAGCCTCCGCCTCGCAGATCAGATAGAGAGATCCTTCTCACACTACACCCCCACCCCATTCCTGTGTCATTGAAATGATCATACAGGAGGTTTGAATAATTAAAGTGCCTGTACTTCACCTCGTTGTCATAATTAGATTTCTGTTGACCTCTGACCATATGAACATTCTTTTATGCACTTGGCATGACTTTGGAGACGTTCTCAGTCTGTTCTCAAATGAGATGTGTGTGTTTGGAGACGTTCTCAGTCTGTTCTCAAATGAGATGTGTGTGTTCATATGCATGTGGGGGTGAAATCCCTCTTGTCATCCAGGCCAGTGAACCAGGGGTCTTTCTCTCACCCTGAATTCCAAGACGGATGATCTCCCCTCTGATTACTTATCATGTAGTCTTAACTGGATGAAATAACAGACTCTGGTTTAGAGACAGAGAGAGAGAGAGACATTATCTCATTTATTTAGGCAGCATTAATATTCACTTGTATCGATCATATCAGAGCAAAGGTTTGGATTAGGGAATAGATTGATCCTGGATCGAGATTAGAAGGTTTGGATTAGGGAATAGATTGATCCTGGATCGAGATTAGAAGGTTTGGATTATGGAACAGATTGATCCTGGATCGAGATTAGAAGGTTTGGATTATTACTGTCTCTGTCCATTATCACGTTGTACTGAACTCTACCTGAGACTGTCTCTGTCCATTATAATGTGGTACTGAACTCTACCTGAGACTGTCTCTGTCCATTATAATGTGGTACTGAACTCTACCTGAGACTGTCTCTGTCCATTATCACGTTGTACTGAACTCTACCTGAGACTGTCTCTGTCCATTATCACGTGGTACTGAACTCTACCTGAGACTGTCTCTGTCCATTATCACGTGGTACTGAACTCTACCTGAGACTGTCTCTGTCCATTATCACGTGGTACTGAACTCTACCTGAGACTGTCTCTGTCCATTATCACATGGTACTGAACTCTACCTGAGACTGTCTCTGTCCATTATCACGTGGTACTGAACTCTACCTGAGACTGTCTCTGTCCATTATCACGTGGTACTGAACTCTACCTGAGACTGTCTCTGTCCATTATAATGTGGTACTGAACTCTACCTGAGACTGTCTCTGTCCATTATCACGTGGTACTGAACTCTACCTGAGACTGTCTCTGTCCATTATAATGTGGTACTGAACTCTACCTGAGACTGTCTCTGTCCATTATCACGTTGTACTGAACTCTACCTGAGACTGTCTCTGTCCATTATCACGTGGTACTGAACTCTACCTGAGACTGTCTCTGTCCATTATCACGTGGTACTGAACTCTACCTGAGACTGTCTCTGTCCATTATCACGTTGTACTGAACTCTACCTGAGACTGTCTCTGTCCATTATAATGTGGTACTGAACTCTACCTGAGACTGTCTCTGTCCATTATCACGTGGTACTGAACTCTACCTGAGACTGTCTCTGTCCATTATCACGTGGTACTGAACTCTACCTGAGACTGTCTCTGTCCATTATCACATGGTACTGAACTCTACCTGAGACTGTCTCTGTCCATTATCACGTGGTACTGAACTCTACTTGAGACTGTCTCTGTCCATTATCACGTGGTACTGAACTCTACCTGAGACTGTCTCTGTCCATTATCACGTGGTACTGAACTCTACCTGAGACTGTCTCTGTCCATTATCACGTTGTACTGAACTCTACCTGAGACTGTCTCTGTCCATTATCACGTGGTACTGAACTCTACCTGAGACTGTCTCTGTCCATTATCACGTGGTACTGAACTCTACCTGAGACTGTCTCTGTCCATTATCACGTGGTACTGAACTCTACCTGAGACTGTCCATTATCACGTGGTACTGAACTCTACCTGAGACTGTCTCTGTCCATTATCACGTGGTTCTGAACTCTACCTGAGACTGTCTCTGTCCATTATCACGTGGTACTGAACTCTACCTGAGACTGTCTCTGTCCATTATCACGTGGTACTGAACTCTACCTGAGACTGTCTCTGTCCATTATCACATTGTACTGAACTCTACCTGAGACTGTCTCTGTCCATTATAATGTGGTACTGAACTCTACCTGAGACTGTCTCTGTCCATTATCACATGGTACTGAACTCTACCTGAGACTGTCTCTGTCCATTATCACATTGTACTGAACTCTACATGAGACTGTCTCTGTCCATTATCACATTGTACTGAACTCTACCTGAGACTGTCTCTGTCCATTATCATGTGGTACTGAACTCTACCTGAGACTGTCTCTGTCCATTATAATGTGGTACTGAACTCTACCTGAGACTGTCTCTGTCCATTATCACATTGTACTGAACTCTACATGAGACTGTCTCTGTCCATTATCATGTGGTACTGAACTCTACCTGAGACTGTCTCTGTCCATTATAATGTGGTACTGAACTCTACCTGAGACTGTCTCTGTCCATTATCACATTGTACTGAACTCTACATGAGACTGTCTCTGTCCATTATCATGTGGTACTGAACTCTACCTGAGACTGTCTCTGTCCATTATAATGTGGTACTGAACTCTACTTGAGACTGTCTCTGTCCATTATCATGTGGTACTGAACTCTACCTGAGACTGTCTCTGTCCATTATCACGTGGTACTGAACTCTACCTGAGACTGTCTCTGTCCATTATCACGTGGTACTGAACTCTACCTGAGACTGTCTCTGTCCATTATCACATGGTACTGAACTCTACCTGAGACTGTCTCTGTCCATTATCACGTGGTACTGAACTCTACCTGAGACTGTCTCTGTCCATTATCACGTGGTACTGAACTCTACCTGAGACTGTCTCTGTCCATTATCTTGTGGTATTGAACTCCACCTGAGCAGAGAAGGGCCTGCTGTTGAGATCACAAGAGTGGATGGTACCAGTGTATGGCTCTAGCTGACAGCTAGACAGGCTTCAGTTACAGACCTAGTTCAGCCTGCACTAAACCAGCAGGCTGAACAAGGTTAGAGGGAGCTCAGAGTTCCGAGTGTGTATATCACCTGTGAGAGCGATTAGCCAATCACGGCCGGGCACACGCTCCCAACGAAGCAACTGTCTCGCTCTTTGATGTGAAATCTAATTAATGCTGCAAAGCCCCTCTCCTCGCAGTGAGTATCCCCTGCCGTACATGACAGGGGAGAGAGCAGGAGAGAGACAGAGACAGGGAGAGAGAAACAAGCAGCTCAACTTTAGAGATTTCATCCTTCTCAGTTGAGCTCTCTTCTGTCTCTCTGTCTCCATGCACTGATGACTTCTGAAACCTCTTTTCTCTTTATCATCATGGGTCCTGCCTCACTGAGAGATATCCCTGGCTGTGTTTCATAAGTGTGTGTGTGTGTGTGTGTGTGTGTGTGTGTGTGTGTGTGTGTGTGTGTGTGTGTGTGTGTGTGTGTGTGTGTGTGTGTGTGTGTGTGTGTGTTGACTTGTTTTCATATCTTGTTTTCAGACCAGAATGTCCTGACAAGACAGGAAACAAATGTAAATTCTGAAAAGTCAGGACATTTTGCGTGTCCTGAAAAGTAACATTTTAATTTCAGGTTTAAGGGTTAGGTTTGGGGTTAAGGTTAGGGTTAGGAGTTAGGTTGCGCTGGGTTATGACAACCCATATTGTGTTTAGTGTTCTTAGTGCCGTGAGTTTTGTTCGCCGAAATAAAAGGCTCCTTTGTCTCCCCAACTTCTGCTCTCCTGCGTCTGACTCCCTTACAGCCAGTTACACCTGACAATGGTACCAGGTTCAATGGTCAGATGAGATCAAAATAGAGCTTTTTGGAAACAAACACCAGAGGTGGGATTGGTGTAGATAGAAAGATATCCATACAGAAAGTACCTCATCCCCACTGTGAAGTCTGGTGATGGTCTTTGATGTTTTGGGGCTGTTTTTCTTCCAAAGGCCCTGGACCACTTGTGGGGATACATGGTATCATGGACTCCATCAAGTACCAGCAGATATTAAATCTTAAACAGCTTAAACTGGGCCGTGGTTGGATCTTCCAGCAGGACAATGATCCAAAGTACACCTCAAAATCAACACAAAAAATGGTTTACTGACCACATAATCAAGGTTTTGCCATGGCCATCCCAGTCCCCTGACCTGAACTCCATTTAAAACCCACGTGATGAGCTGATGAGGAGAATCCACAAGTGTGGGCCTCAGAATCTGAAGGATCTGGAGAGATTCTGTATAGAGGAATGGACTCAGATCCCTTGCCATGTGTTCTCCAACCTCATTACGCATGATTATTCTACCTTTATTTCAACAAGGAACACAGACTGAGACCAAGGTCTCTGTTACAGCTGGGCCCTGCGTATACATGTTTACACATTCAGTTTAGGTACAATGATTAAGAAACTAATCAAGACTAACAAAACGATCACAGATAACATAAACAAATACAGCAGCAGATTGTTACACTTACACATCGGTTATTCCCCTAACAGGTTGTTCCCCTAACAGGTTATTCCCCTAACAGGTTGTTCCCCTAACAGGTTGTTCCCCTAACAGGTTATTCCCCTAACAGGTTGTTCCCCTAACAGGTTATTCCCCTAACAGGTTATTCCCCTAACAGGTTATTCCCCTAACAGGTTATTCCCCTAACAGGTTATTCTCCTAACAGGTTATTCCCCTAACAGGTTATTCCCCTAACAGGTTATTCCCCTAACAGGTTGTTCCCCTAACAGGTTATTCCCCTAACAGGTTATTCCCCTAACAGGTTGTTCCCCTAACAGGTTATTCCCCTAACAGGTTATTCCCCTAACAGGTTATTCCCCTAACAGGTTATTCCGCTAACAGCACAAGAACTTGCATTACCCAAAACAGTTACAAGCCAATACAAAAATACAAATCCTCCAATAAATATTTAAAATGGGCAACAGGGGGACAAGAGTCTCTAGTTGAAGTTTAGTCTGCAGACTATTCCATAGGCAAGGAGTGTAACAGGAAAAGGCAGCCATACCCAACTCTGTGGAAATCACATAGGCCTCAAGTCTCCATGCTTGAGACCTGGTTTTAGGAATTATAATTATAATATGGATGAGTGATGATAAATAAGAAGGTAGTTTATTCAGAGGTGCTTTATAGACAAACACGAGAGCATGTTGTTCTCGTCTCACAGACAGGGAAGTCCAACCCGCATTTTGATATTAAACACAGTGGTGAGTTCTGTAGCTAGCACCCGTAATAAACATAAGTGCGCAATGATAAGTAGCATCCAGCGATTTAAGTGTTGATGCCGTAGCATGCATGTAGATAATATCCCCATTATCTATAACAGACATAAAAGTAGCATGCGCAATTTGTCTACTATTTGTAGAGGACAAACATGTCCTGTTTCTATAGAGGAAGCCTAGATAGATTTTTAGCCGTTTACAAAGTTCGTCAACATGCATTTTAATAGACAGTTCATCATCCAACCATATCCCTAAGCATTTATATGCAGAGACCTGATTAATTCGAGGATCATCTAAGCTCCTAAGTGCAAGTGTATTTTCAACCATCTTTTTGAACCGATTAAAAATCATAAAATGTGTTTTCTTTGCATTTAAAACAGGTTTCAGCTGTATTAAAGACCCTTGTAAAATCTTAAAATCTGTCTCCAATAGTGATAATGCTTGGTCAGCCGTGTCATCAGCATATAAATGAATTTGACACTTATCTCATCACCGATATTGTTTATGTAGAGAGTGAACAGTAATGGACCAAGCATAGAACCTTGTGGGACCCCTTTAACCAACTCCAATGGCTCCGACTGGATGCCGTCGACTCTAACAACCTGACTTTTATCCTTTAGATAGTCATGAAACCAACGACAGGCATCCGATCCCAGTCCCATTGGCTATAGCTTACCCAAAAGTATCGCATGGTTTACAGTATCAAAATTATAGGAGAAGACTCAGAGCTGTTATCTTGGCAAAGGGAGGTTACACAAAGTATTGAATGACAAAAATATTTGTTCTATAATAAGATAGATTATTTTTCAATTATTATACAATAATTAAAGGTTAGATTAATATTTGTAATATTTTTCTCACAGCCCGCTTTGCTCATATCTACCAAGGGTGTCAATATGAGTGGAGGGACCTGTAGGGAAATACAGCCTTTTTATGGTTGTTTAATCAATAGGACTGTAAAGGTCCCAGATGTAAGAGGACTCAGAAATCCATTCAGGTGTATTTTGTGACTTTTGCTGAATGCGTTCTAATGATCTAAAGTTGCGCCTGTAAACACACAGTCCAGTTCATAGTGAATGATGACAGGTCCTACTGCCTGTAAACACACAGTCCAGTTCATAGTGAATGATGGCAGGTCCTACTGCCTGTAAACACACAGTCTAGTTCAAAGTGAATGATGACAGGTCCTACTGCCTGTAAACACACAATCCAGTTCATAGTGAATGATGACAGGTCCTACTGCCTGTAAACACACAGTCCAGTTCAAAGTGAATGATGACAGGTCCTACTGCCTGTAAACACACAGTCCAGTTCATAGTGAATGATGACAGGTCTTACTGCCTGTAAACACACAGTCCAGTTCATAGTGAATGATGACAGGCCCTACTGCCTGTAAACACACAGTCCAGTTCAAAGTGAATGATGACAGGTCCTACTGCCTGTAAACACACAGTCCAGTTCATAGTGAATGATGACAGGTCTTACTGCCTGTAAACACACAGTCCAGTTCATAGTGAATGATGACAGGCCCTACTGCCTGTAAACACACAGTCCAGTTCATAGTGAATGATGGCAGGTCCTACTGCCTGTAAACACACAGTCCAGTTCAAAGTGAATGATGACAGGTCCTACTGCCTGTAAACACACAGTCCAGTTCATAGTGAATGATGGCAGGGCCTACTGCCTGTAAACACACAGTCCAGTTCATAGTGAATGATGACAGGTCCTACTGCCTGTAAACACACAATCCAGTTCATAGTGAATGATGACAGGTCCTACTGCCTGTAAACACACAGTCCAGTTCAAAGTGAATGATGGCAGGGCCTACTGCCTGTAAACACACAGTCCAGTTCAAAGTGAATGATGACAGGTCCTACTGCCTGTAAACACACAGTCCAGTTCAAAGTGAATGATGACAGGTCCTACTGCCTGTAAACACACAGTCCAGTTCAAAGTGAATGATGACAGGTCCTACTGCCTGTAAACACACAGTCCAGTTCAAAGTGAATGATGACAGGTCCTACTGCCTGTAAACACACAGTCCAGTTCAAAGTGAATGATGACAGGTCCTACTGCCTGTAAACACACAGTCCAGTTCAAAGTGAATGATGACAGGTCCTACTGCCTGTAAACACACAGTCCAGTTCATAGTGAATGATGGCAGGTCCTACTGCCTGTAAACACACAGTCCAGTTCAAAGTGAATGATGACAGGTCCTACTGCCTGTAAACACACAGTCCAGTTCATAGTGAATGATGACAGGTCTTACTGCCTGTAAACACACAGTCCAGTTCATAGTGAATGATGACAGGCCCTACTGCCTGTAAACACACAGTCCAGTTCATAGTGAATGATGACAGGTCCTACTGCCTGCAAACACACAGTCCAGTTCATAGTGAATAATGACAGGCCCTACTGCCTGTAAACACACAATCCAGTTCATAGTGAATGATGACAGGTCCTACTGCCTGTAAACACACAGTCCAGTTCATAGTGAATGATGACAGGCCCTACTGCCTGTAAACACACAGTCCAGTTCAAAGTGAATGATGGCAGGGTCTACTGCCTGTAAACACACAGTCCAGTTCATAGTGAATGATGACAGGTCCTACTGCCTGTAAACACACAGTCCAGTTCATAGTGAATGATGACAGGCCCTACTGCCTGTAAACACACAATCCAGTTTATAGTGAATGATGACAGGTCCTACTGCCTGTAAACACACAGTCCAGTTCATAGTGAATGATGACAGGCCCTACTGCCTGTAAACACACAGTCCAGTTCAAAGTGAATGATGGCAGGGTCTACTGCCTGTAAACACACAGTCCAGTTCAAAGTGAATGATGACAGGCCCTACTGCCTGTAAACACACAGTCCAGTTCAAAGTGAATGATGACAGGTCCTACTGCCTGTAAACACACAGTCCAGTTCATAGTGAATGATGGCAGGGCCTACTGCCTGTAAACACACAGTCCAGTTCATAGTGAATGATGACAGGCCCTACTGCCTGTAAACACACAGTCCAGTTCATAGTGAATGATGACAGGTCCTACTGCCTGTAAACACACAGTCCAGTTCATAGTGAATGATGGCAGGGCCTACTGCCTGTAAACACACAGTCCAGTTCATAGTGAATGATGACAGGTCCTACTGCCTGTAAACACACAGTCCAGTTCATAGTGAATGATGGCAGGTCCTACTGCCTGTAAACACACAGTCCAGTTCATAGTGAATGATGACAGGGCCTACTGCCTGTAAACACACAGTCCAGTTCATAGTGAATGATGACAGGTCCTACTGCCTGTAAACACACAGTCCAGTTCATAGTGAATGATGACAGGTCCTACTGCCTGTAAACACTGAGAAGGGAATTTATATGTTTAAAGGTAATGACTAAACCAATTCCACCCTGAAATGTAATTATGACATAATGTAACAGATATAATAAATAATTAGAGGAATGTAACTATTAGTAATCATTAGATTCTGTAACAGATATGATGAATTAGAATGGTAAACTTCAGTGTGACTAAAGGAGAGACCGAGAACCATTGAACTGTGTATGACCTGACCTGGCTAGAACTCTGAGAAAGTTACGATAGGACAGGGAGTCCTGTCAAGGTTCCTCTAATCTCCGGGGAACGGAGCTGGCCCACCGGTCAGCGTAGACTGGTCCTGCACCAGTCAGCGTAGACTGGTCCTGCACCGGTCAGCGTAGACTGGTCCTGCACCGGTCAGTGTAGACTGGTCCTGCACCGGTCAGTGTAGACTGGTCCTGCACCGGTCAGTGTAGACTGGTCCTGCACCGGTCAGTGTAGACTGGTCCTGCACCGGTCAGCGTAGACTGGTCCTGCACCGGTCAGCGTAGACTGGTCCTGCACCGGTCAGTGTAGACTGGTCCTGCACCGGTCAGCGTAGACTGGTCCTGCACCGGTCAGCGTAGACTAGTCCTGCACCGGTCAGTGTAGACTAGTCCTGCACCGGTCAGTGTAGACTAGTCCTGCACCGGTCAGTGTAGACTAGTCCTGCACCGGTCAGTGTAGACTAGTCCTGCACCGGTCAGCGTAGACTAGTCCTGCACCGGTCAGTGTAGACTAGTCCTGCACCGGTCAGTGTAGACTGGTCCTGCACCGGTCAGTGTAGACTAGTCCTGCACCGGTCAGTGTAGACTGGTCCTGCACCGGTCAGTGTAGACTGGTCCTGCACCGGTCAGTGTAGACTAGTCCTGCACCGGTCAGTGTAGACTGGTCCTGCACCGGTCAGTGTAGACTGGTCCTGCACCGGTCAGTGTAGACTAGTCCTGCACCGGTCAGTGTAGACTAGTCCTGCACCGGTCAGTGTAGACTGGTCCTGCACCGGTCAGTGTAGACTAGTCCTGCACCGGTCAGCGTAGACTAGTCCTGCACCGGTCAGTGTAGACTAGTCCTGCACCGGTCAGTGTAGACTGGTCCTGCACCGGTCAGTGTAGACTGGTCCTGCACCGGTCAGTGTAGACTAGTCCTGCACCGGTCAGCGTAGACTGGTCCTGCACCGGTCAGTGTAGACTGGTCCTGCACCGGTCAGTGTAGACTGGTCCTGCACCGGTCAGTGTAGACTAGTCCTGCACCGGTCAGCGTAGACTAGTCCTGCACCGGTCAGCGTAGACTAGTCCTGCACCGGTCAGCGTAGACTAGTCCTGCACCGGTCAGCGTAGACTAGTCCTGGACAAGACAGATGTTTTTATTTGTTTTTTATTGTGTATTCATTGTCCCACCGTCTTCCCTCTATATTTCTATAGAATATTCACGAATGCCTTAGTGTACGTCAGCCTTAGTGTACGTCAGTTCCCAATTATTCCTGGGGGTGTTTATGAACATTTTAATAGGATTCATGTTGCTAAAATGCTGTCAGTTCCACTTTAAGGTTAGGGGTTAAGGTTAAGGTTAAGGTTAGGGGTTAAGGTTAAGGTTAGGGTTAGGGTTAGGGTTAGGGTTAGGGGTTAGGGGTTAGGTTAGGGTTAAGGTTAGGGTTAGGGATTAAGGTTAAGGTTAGGGGTTAAGGTTAGGGTTAGGGTTTAAGGTTAGGGTTAAGGTTAAGGTTAAGGTTAGGGGTTAAGGTTAGGGTTAGGGGTTAAGGTTAAGGTTAGGGGTTAAGGTTAGGGTTAGGGGTTAAGGTTAGGGTTAATGTTAGGGTTATGGGTTAAGGTTAGGGTTAAGGTTAGGGGTTAAGGTTAAGGTTAGGGGTTAAGGTTAGGGTTAGGGGTTAAGGTTAAGGTTAGGGGTTAAGGTTAGGGTTAGGGGTTAAGGTTAGGGTTAATGTTAGGGTTAGGGGTTAAGGTTAGGGTTAAGGTTAGGGGTTAGGGTTAAGGTTAGGGGTTAAGGTTAGGGTTAGGGGTTAAGGTTAGGGTTAGGGGTTAAGGTTAGGGTTAAGGTTAGGGTTAGGGGTTAAGGTTTTGGGTTAAGGTTTCGTTGTTCGGGTTAGGGTTAATCCCCAAAAACGTGGATATTGTTGCTTGTGTGGGAGTTTGTGTGCGTGCACCGAATCAGCACCATGGACAGCGAAGGAATCTGACTTCTGGGTTTCAGCACAAGATAGTGGACAGCAATAGTCTCTGGTGCAGTCACTCCCCACTGAGGGGATCCCTGATGATACTGTAACCTACATGAAAAGACGTAACCAGAGACGCAAAAAAATATGCATTCGGCCCTATATAGATGTTATATAGATATTATATAGATGTTATATAGATGTTATATAGATGTTATATAGATGTTATATAGATGTTATTTGGATATTATATAGATGTTATATAGATGTTTTCTGTGAGGAATGACTGTAGCACATATATGACCTCCCCTTGTGTTCTGGAATCTATCCACCGCTTTTACAACATACAGTAAATAACATAGGCTATTCACTGCAGTTTACAACCTAGACTAGAGGTTTGTACTCACTTGAAAACAATAATAACATCCTTCATTACACTGTGTTGTTGTAGCCTAGGTAGGATACATTTCTTGTCCATAATAACCTGAAACATATGGTAGCTTTTCCAGCTGCACATCCGTGACGGGGACTGGGAGGGAGCTACATAGTGTAGCTGTGATTTTGTTATCTAATAAAACATGTTTATTTTACTGTGTAAATAGACTGGATCTATTCAATATTCAATATTATTAAGCCTAATAATGAGCTTATGAATTATGGTCTAATGTTCATACACTTCTACTTAGGCTATAAGCTACATCTCCAGCCTGTCTGTCTTTGTTCTGTTGCGCAATTACGCGCCTGGCCTTTCCACTGCCACAGCTATTCCTCTTAAATGATGTGGCGTCCCAGGAAAAGACAGACTACAAAAGCTTTTTTTTCCTACTATTTAGCTAATGAATGTCCTAATATCTGGCTAATATTCAGCTTCTTACTTCCACTACACATCACTAATCTCTCTCTTCCAGCTGTTCCCGTTCGCAACAGGCTATATGCAACGCAAGACTACCGCTACGCAACAGGCTATATGCAACGCAAGACTACCGCTACGCAATAGGCCATTCCTCTTCTCGTGAAATCCCAGGAAAGCTATAGGACATTTATTTGACTACTTTTTAAATACCAAGACTAATAGCCTATTTGGGGAAAGAAGCAGGCTTGCTTTTACTAATTGCTGAATGTAAAACAGGCCTACAGCAAATGCATTTCGGTGAAAGTTGAGGAGAGAAAGTGCATTGGTGTGATTGATGACTTTTGGCCGGTTATGAAAACATTGTTGCGTTGCAAATAATTGCACAGGACATGTAGAGATGAACACAGTGGAAAATTAGACCCAAAGGAATTGATAACCATTAGAAAAATGGAAATCATTCACAAACCACTTGAGCAACGAGGCAATGATATTCTGTAAAAGATACGCATGCTAAATGGCGTTTGTTGTTGAGTTGCGACATTTAAATACAAGTTACTATATTATTTCTCATTAGGCCTACATGTAAATTTAAGTATTATTTGCAGTTGTGACTATGACAATGAACACACCGTGAAAGCACCAAATGGTCTGAACCAGTATCTGTGTACTAGAGACCTCATGAATGTCTGAACCTGTATCTGTGTGTTAGAGACCTCATGAATGTCTGAACCAGTATCTGTGTGTTAGAGACCTCATGAATGTCTGAACCAGTATCTGTGTACTAGAGACCTCATGAATGGTCTGAACCAGTATCTGTGTTCTAGAGACCTCATGAATGTCTGAACCTGTATCTGTGTACTAGAGACCTCATGAATGTCTGAACCAGTATCTGTGTTCTAGAGACCTCATGAATGTCTGAACCAGTATCTGTGTACTAGAGACCTCATGAATGTCTGAACCAGTATCTGTGTTCTAGAGACCTCATGAATGGTCTGAACCAGTATCTGTGTTCTAGAGACCTCATGAATGGTCTGAACCAGTATCTGTGTTCTAGAGACCTCATGAATGGTCTGAACCAGTATCTGTGTTCTAGAGACCTCATGAATGTCTGAACCAGTATCTGTGTGTTAGAGACCTCATGAATGTCTGAACCAGTATCTGTGTACTAGAGACCTCATGAATGGTCTGAACCAGTATCTGTGTTCTAGAGACCTCATGAATGGTCTGAACCAGTATCTGTGTTCTAGAGACCTCATGAATGTCTGAACCAGTATCTGTGTTCTAGAGACCTCATGAATGGTCTGAACCAGTATCTGTGTTCTAGAGACCTCATGAATGTCTGAACCAGTATCTGTGTTCTAGAGACCTCGTGAATGGTCTGAACCAGTATCTGTGTTCTAGAGACCTCATGAATGGTCTGAACCAGTATCTGTGTTCTAGAGACCTCATGAATGTCTGAACCAGTATCTGTGTTCTAGAGACCTCATGAATGGTCTGAACCAGTATCTGTGTTCTAGAGACCTCATGAATGTCTGAACCAGTATCTGTGTACTAGAGACCTCATGAATGTCTGAACCAGTATCTGTGTGTTAGAGACCTCATGAATGGTCTGAACCCGTATCTGTGTTCTAGAGACCTCATGAATGGTCTGAACCAGTATCTGTGTTCTAGAGACCTCATGAATGGTCTGAACCAGTATCTGTGTTCTAGAGACCTCATGAATGGTCTGAACCCGTATCTGTGTTCTAGAGACCTCATGAATGGTCTGAACCAGTATCTGTGTACTAGAGACCTCAGGAATGGTCTGAACCAGTATCTGTGTTCTAGAGACCTCATGAATGTCTGAACCAGTATCTGTGTTCTAGAGACCTCATGAATGGTCTGAACCAGTATCTGTGTTCTAGAGACCTCATGAATGGTCTGAACCAGTATATGTGTACTAGAGACCTCAGGAATGGTCTGAACCAGTATCTGTGTTCTAGAGACCTCATGAATGTCTGAACCAGTATCTGTGTTCTAGAGACCTCATGAATGGTCTGAACCAGTATCTGTGTACTAGAGACCTCATGAATGGTCTGAACCAGTATCTGTGTTCTAGGGACCTCATGAATGGTCTGAACCAGTATCTGTGTGTTAGAGACCTCAGGAATGTCTGAACCAGTATCTGTGTTCTAAAGACCTCATGAATGTCTGAACCAGTATCTGTGTACTAGAGACCTCATGAATGGTCTGAACCAGTATCTGTGTTCTAGAGACCTCATGAATGGTCTGAACCAGTATCTGTGTACTAGAGACCTCATGAATGGTCTGAACCAGTATCTGTGTTCTAGAGACCTCATGAATGGTCTGAACCAGTATCTGTGTGTTAGAGACCTCAGGAATGTCTGAACCAGTATCTGTGTTCTAGAGACCTCATGAATGTCTGAACCAGTATCTGTGTACTAGAGACCTCATGAATGGTCTGAACCAGTATCTGTGTTCTAAGGACCTCATGAATGGTCTGAACCAGTATCTGTGTACTAGAGACCTCAGGAATGGTCTGAACCAGTATCTGTGTTCTAGAGACCTCATGAATGTCTGAACCAGTATCTGTGTTCTAGAGACCTCATGAATGGTCTGAACCAGTATCTGTGTTCTAGAGACCTCATGAATGGTCTGAACCAGTATATGTGTACTAGAGACCTCAGGAATGGTCTGAACCAGTATCTGTGTTCTAGAGACCTCATGAATGTCTGAACCAGTATCTGTGTTCTAGAGACCTCATGAATGGTCTGAACCAGTATCTGTGTACTAGAGACCTCATGAATGGTCTGAACCAGTATCTGTGTTCTAGAGACCTCATGAATGGTCTGAACCAGTATCTGTGTGTTAGAGACCTCAGGAATGTCTGAACCAGTATCTGTGTTCTAGAGACCTCATGAATGTCTGAACCAGTATCTGTGTACTAGAGACCTCATGAATGGTCTGAACCAGTATCTGTGTTCTAGAGACCTCATGAATGGTCTGAACCAGTATCTGTGTACTAGAGACCTCATGAATGGTCTGAACCAGTATCTGTGTTCTAGAGACCTCATGAATGGTCTGAACCAGTATCTGTGTGTTAGAGACCTCAGGAATGTCTGAACCAGTATCTGTGTTCTAGAGACCTCATGAATGTCTGAACCAGTATCTGTGTACTAGAGACCTCATGAATGGTCTGAACCAGTATCTGTGTTCTAGAGACCTCATGAATGGTCTGAACCAGTATCTGTGTTCTAGAGACCTCATGAATGGTCTGAACCAGTATATGTGTACTAGAGACCTCAGGAATGGTCTGAACCTGTATCTGTGTGTTAGAGACCTCAGGAATGGTCTGAACCAGTATCTGTGTACTAGAGACCTCATGAATGGTCTGAACCAGTATCTGTGTGTTAGAGACCTCATGAATGGTCTGAACCAGTATCTGTGTTCTAGAGACCTCATGAATGGTCTGAACCAGTATCTGTGTACTAGAGACCTCATGAATGGTCTGAACCAGTATCTGTGTACTAGAGACCTCATGAATGTCTGAACCAGTATCTGTGCGTTAGAGACCTCGGGAATGGTTTTACATTACCACCTTATAAATAGGCAGTGTGCAGTAGGATGCGTTGATCAGTTGATTGACAGGTGCAGGACTGTAGAACGACAAACGATCAAATGTCCTCTAGTGTCGATGCTCACCAACGTTGTATAGTTATGTAGCCTAGTTAATCATAGTTATCCTTATAGTTATTGGTTTGGTGGATGGCCCTTAACTCTTACACAACACAATGAACGTAATTATCACAACAGTACTACTAGGAGATCTAGCTAACGTTGGAGAACTTGAATGAAATATACGTACTCTTGTTTACTTGGCTTTAAGACTCTATAAATGGACTCTTTTAAATAATTTACTCTAGCAAGTTTGTCAGTGGCGCTGCAGTAGGTAAGTATGAGGTGGATTCTATCTGTTTGCCAGTGGCACTGCAGTAGGTAAGTATGAGGTGTATTCTATATGTTTGTCAGTGGCGCTGCATTAGGTAAGTATGAGGTGGATTCTATCTGGTTGTCAGTGGCGCTGCAGTAGGTAAGTATGAGGTGGATTCTATCTGGTTGTCAGTGGCGCTGCAGTAGGTAAGTATGAGGTGGATTCTATCTGGTTGTCAGTGGCGCTGCAGTAGGTAAGTATGAGGTGGATTCTATCTGGTTGTCAGTGGCGCTGCAGTAGGTAAGTATGAGGTGGATTCTATCTGGTTGTCAGTGGCGCTGCAGTAGGTAAGTATGAGGTGGATTCTATCTGTTTGTCAGTGGCGCTGCAGTAGGTAAGTATGAGGTGGATTCTATCTGTTTGTCAGTGGTGCTGCAGTAGGTAAGTATGAGGTGTATTCTATATGTTTGTCAGTGGCGCTGCATTAGGTAAGTATGAGGTGGATTCTATCTGGTTGTCAGTGGCGCTGCAGTAGGTAAGTATGAGGTGGATTCTATCTGGTTGTCAGTGGCGCTGCAGTAGGTAAGTATGAGGTGGATTCTATCTGGTTGTCAGTGGCGCTGCAGTAGGTAAGTATGAGGTGGATTCTATCTGGTTGTCAGTGGCGCTGCAGTAGGTAAGTATGAGGTGGATTATATCTGTTTGTCAGTGGCACTGCAGTAGGTAAGTATGAGGTGGATTCTATCTGGTTGTCAGTGGCACTGCAGTAGGTAAGTATGAGGTGTATTCTATATGTTTGTCAGTGGCGCTGCAGTAGGTAAGTATGAGGTGGATTCTATCTGGTTGTCAGTGGCGCTGCAGTAGGTAAGTATGAGGTGGATTCTATCTGGTTGTCAGTGGCGCTGCAGTAGGTAAGTATGAGGTGGATTCTATCTGGTTGTCAGTGGCGCTGCAGTAGGTAAGTATGAGGTGGATTCTATCTGGTTGTCAGTGGCGCTGCAGTAGGTAAGTATGAGGTGGATTATATCTGTTTGTCAGTGGCACTGCAGTAGGTAAGTATGAGGTGGATTCTATCTGGTTGTCAGTGGCACTGCAGTAGGTAAGTATGAGGTAGATTCTATCTGTTTGCCAGTGGTGCTGCAGTAGGTAAGTATGAGGTGGATTCTATCTGTTTGTCAGTGGTGCTGCAGTAGGTAAGTATGAGGTGGATTCTATCTGGTTGTCAGTGGTGCTGCAGTAGGTAAGTATGAGGTGGAATCTATCTGTTTGTCAGTGGTGCTGCAGTAGGTAAGTATGAGGTGGATTCTATCTGGTTGTCAGTGGCGCTGCAGTAGGTAAGTATGAGGTGGATTCTATCTGGTTGTCAGTGGCACTGCAGTAGGTAAGTATGAGGTAGATTCTATCTGTTTGTCAGTGGCGCTGCAGTAGGTAAGTGGCAGTGCTTTATTGGCTCTGCTCCGTCTAGTTCTCTGCTTGTTTATCCAGATGCATTGTGGTCTCCAGGGCTCCGTCTGGTTCTCTGCTTGTTTATCCAGATGCATTGTGGTCTCCAGGGCTCCGTCTGGTTCTCTGCTTGTTTATCCAGATGCATTGTGGTCTCCAGGGCTCCGTCTGGTTCTCTGCTTGTTTATCCAGATGCATTGTGGTCTCCAGGGCTCCGTCTGGTTCTCTGCTTGTTTATCCAGATGCTTTGTGCTCTCCAGGGCTCCGTCTGGTTCTCTGCTTGTTTATCCAGATGCATTGTGGTCTCCAGGGCTCCGTCTAGTTCTCTGCTTGTTTATCCAGATGCATTGTGGTCTCTAGGGCTCCGTCTGGTTCTCTGCTTGTTTATCCAGATGCATTGTGGTCTCCAGGGCTCGGTCTGCTTGTTTATCCAGATGCATTGTGGTCTCCAGGGCTCCGTCTAGTTCTCTGCTTGTTTATCCAGATGCATTGTGGTCTCCAGGGCTCTGTCTCTATTGATTTATCCTCAAGCCATTAGGTGACTCACTGATGATTCCTTCCCTTAATCCACAGCTATTGCTCTCTCTCTCTCTCTCTCTCTGTGTGTGTGTGTGTGTGTGTGTGTGTGTGTGTGTGTGTGTGTGTGTGTGTGTGTGTCTCTATAATGACAATAAGTAAGCTGCAAACCCATTTTGCACCTTTCCTCGGCAGACAGTCTATTGAAACCGAAACAGAGCCAGGTAGAGTGAGACTGAGACGGCAGGCAGGCAGGCAGCAGGATATGAGATATGCTAATGCAGGATCCTAATAACTCCCATTATGAGACTGTTCACAGCAGGTGCTGCTGCCTGGCTGTCATGGGAGCCAGGGGAAGAGAGTGAAGAAACTACTGAGAGAAACTTCAAACTCACAACTCTGGAACAATAGGCAGTTAAAAGTAGACTGGAGACTCACAGTATTCTTAGTGGACCCAGTGTGACAGGACCCAGTGTGACAGGCCTACTTATGTAAATCTGAGGCCCTATTACCATTCTCATGTTAGTAACAAGTTCTATGCAATAGAGAGATTTTTGCATATACTGTATATTGGTACATGCATTGTCTGTCTGTCTGTCTGTCTGTCTGTCTGTCTGTCTGTCTGTCTGTCTGTCTGTCTGTCTGTCTGTCTGCCTGCCTGCCTGCCTGCCTGCCTGCCTGCCTGCCTTTCTGTCAGCTGCCTGCCTGCCTGTCTGTCTGCTGCCTACCTTTCTGTCTGCCTGCCTGTCTGTCTGTCTGCTGCCTGCCTGCCTTTCTGTCTGCCTTTCTGTCAGCTGCCTGCCTGCCTTTCTGTCTGCCTGCCTGTCTGTCTGCTGCCTGCCTGCCTTTCTGTCAGCTGCCTGCCTTTCTGTCAGCTGCTTGCCTGTCTGTCAGCTGCCCGCCTTTCTGTCAGCTGCCTGCCTGTCTGTCAGCTGCCTGCCTTTCTGTCAGCTGCCTGCCTGTCTGTCTGTCTGTCAGCTGCCTGCCTGCCTGTCTGTCAGCTGCCTGCCTGCCTGTCTGTCAGCTGCCTGCCTGTCTGTCGGCTGCCTGCCTGTCTGTCTGTTGGCTGCCTGCCTGCCAACCTGTTTCTCTGCCTGTGTGTGTGTGTCTAATTGGAAGTGAGTGCATGTTTATTGCAGTGTCTTTGGGAGTCTTAATGCTGAAGCAGTGCCTTTCCTCCCCTGGCTAAAAACAATGGAGTCAGCAGTCTACAGTCTCTGGCCTGTCAATGGAGTGATTGCAATCACACTGTCACTATCACTGATGCAGAGACAATCATAGATTTCCCTTGCCAGCTTTCACTTTCTAATGTAAGACCAGCGAGTTGTGGAGAGAGAGACTCAAAAAGACCCTGAAGACCCGGTGTATCTTGGAGAGAATTTTCAGGCAGCGATGTCATTACGTCACTACTGGAACGGAAGCGCCGGTGCGCTGCACTGGCATCATCATCATCATCAGCTACAGCGCAGCGGCAGAGCGGTAGCGGTGGGAGCCCAGACTCTCTCATCTCCAGTGACTCCTTTAGATTGTACATGTAAACACGGATCATTGGGGGAATTCTAGAAGCCACAACGCGACATCAGACAGCAGCATAACGCCCTGGCGAGTCTCCCAGTCAGCGGAAACCTGCAACAATGTCTTCGTCTGTTAGCGAGACAGAGGAGGTGCGCGTCTCGGCGCTGACGCCTTTGAAGTTGGTGGGACTGGTGTGCGTGTTCCTGGCGCTGTGCTTAGATGTTGGAGCCGTGATGAGCCCGGCATGGGTGACCGCCGACGACCAGTACTGCTTCTCACTGTGGGAGGCGTGCTGGAAAGCAGCGTCGTCTGAGATCTGGCAGTGCAACAGCACGCTGGAGGCAGGTGGGTGAGAACCAGTGGCGCGGCCGTCATCTGTAGCCTAACCAACTAATTATAGCGCAGGATTCACCTTGCATTGTTTGTGGTTATTGGTTTCCATTCAAACATAGTCTAACCTATGATAATATTGATGCTCTAAAGAGGGAATTGAGAGGCTGGTGTATAGTCTGCATAGGTGCAGTAAGTTGTGCCTTTACGGAGATTCAGTTAAGTCCTGTCGCCATGACAAAGCATCTCTTGTGGGAGTCTCTCTCTCTCTGACTGCCCGGTGCTCCTTTCTTCTCCGTCCCTCCGTCATTAGTTTGACGCTGATTTCCACAAGCACCTCTCCGCTCCCTGGCGGGCCTACACAGAACGGCTGCTTCTCTTTATGTCGAAGACAGTCTATGTTTGTGCTTTTATTTACTAAGCAGACAGGCTAATTTTAGGATTTGATTTGGATCAGCTACTCTTCCTGGGCTCCAAACAGACCAGAGCAGCTCGAGGACAGACATCCGTTTAAAATCAATGTAGAAATACACAAGGACCTGTGCTGTAAACCACTCAGGACAACCATATGATTTTACATAGACCAATTATTTAGGTCAGGTAGGGGAGGGGCGTTGTGTTGTGAGGTGTTGTTTTAAAGATGTTTTGCTTGGTCCATTTTTGATGGAGGGGGGTTCCATGTAACCATGGATCTATACAATACTGTCTGGTGGGGCATGTTATTTGATGATACAGACAATTTGGTATTTTCATCACAGTAATATTTCTCATAAAAATAAGAAGTGACACAGTCAGTCTTTCTTCTACTTTAAGCCAAGTGAGACTGGAATGCATCTTGCTGATATTAGCCTTCTGTTTACTGTGACGGGCAAGAGGTGCTGCTCTGTTCTGGGCCAGCTGCAGCTCTCCTGTCCTTCTTTACATCTCTCCTATGTCCTTCTTTACAGCTCTCCTATGTCCTTCTTTACATCTCTCCTATGTCCTTTACATCTCTCATATGTCCTTCCTTGCAGCTCTCCTATGCCCTTCTTTACATCTCTCCTATGTCCTTCTTTACATCTCTCCTATGTCCTTTACATCTCTCCTATGTCCTTTACATCTCTCCTATGTCCTTCTTTACATCTCTCCCATGTCCTTTACATCTCTCCTATGTCCTTCTTTACATCTCTCCTATGTCCTTTACATCTCTCCTATGTCCTTTACATCTCTCCTATGTCCTTCTTTACATCTCTCCTATGTCCTTTACATCTCTCCTATGTCCTTCTTTACATCTCTCCTATGTCCTTCTTTACATCTCTCCTATGTCCTTCTTTACATCTCTCCTATGTCCTTCTTTACATCTCTCCTATGTCCTTCTTTACATCTCTCCTATGTCCTTCTTTACATCTCTCCTATGTCCTTTTTTACATCTCTCCTATGTCCTTCTTTACATCTCTCCTATGTCCTTCCTTGCAGCTCCTGACTACATAACCAGGCCGTAGTCCAGATCAAACCAGCGCAGGACTTGTTTGGTTGAATGTGGTGTTAAAAAAAGCAGAGCGTCTCGATCAGACAGACCTCAAATATTTACTTTAAAATGTGTATTTTTCTTGCCTCAGCCATGTCCCATCCCTGTGCCTGGCTGGCAAACTCACCTCCCGGTGAAACAGTTGAGCTTTACGAATCCGTTTATCATCTAAAACTAGAATATGGACTGTTCCAGAACGACTAGATGACACGTGGAGGAACTCTTTGGGGAGGGGGAACCTTATTTGCTCATTGGAGATGAGCTTTGGGAAGCGTGGGATTTTTTCCACGCCAGCTCACCAATCCAGCTGGGGCTTTTTCGTTCCGCTTTTGGTTTCTAGAAATGAGTCTTTGTTGAATTCCCACGTTTGCCCTCTTTCAGACAGCAGGCAGCATAACTTTGAGCTGCAAATTCCCAGTGGGGCAAATGCCTGGAGATTAGTTACTAGGGCAACTGGGTGCTACATTCACACACTTGGTTTGGATCTGATGGGGTCTCCTTTTTCCCAGAGGGCTGTGAAGGGCCTGACTGAACCCCTCTTCTGAGCGCAGAGTCCTGTCAGGTCACTTTCACAATTATACATTTCCTCTTTTCACATTTGTCTCCATTTCTCAGACATTTTGTATAAATAGTTGATCTAGATTTTATTCCGTTTCTGCAGTTGTTTTATGTTGTTATCTGGTGTACTTTACATTTGTTGAGTGCCATATATTATATTTTCAGTCTCGGTTCTAAATGAATATGTTGATGTTCTTGACAGTATATGATGTTTCAAAATTCTTCTCATCCACTGAAAGTGCAGCCTGGACTCATCCAGCTGTGGCCTGTGGCAGGCCTCTCCATCTCCCCATCTGTCTGTCTCTCTCCCTCTCCATCTCCATCTCCCCATCTGTCTGTCTCTCTCCCTCTCCATCTCCATCTCCCCATCTGTCTGTCTCTCTCCATCTCCATCTCCCCATCTGTCTGTCTCTCTCCCTCTCCATCTCCATCTCCCCATCTGTCTGTCTCTCTCCCTCTCCATCTCCCCATCTGTCTGTCTCTCTCCCTCTCCATCTCCCCATCTCTCTGTCTCTCTCCCTCTCCATATCTCTCTGTCTCTCTGCCTCTCCATCTCCCCATCTGTCTGTCTCTCTGCCTCTCCATCTCCCCATCTGTCTGTCTCTCTGCCTCTCCATCTCCCCATCTGTCTGTCTCTCTCCCTCTCCATCTCCCCATCTCTCTGTCTCTCTCCCTCTCCATCTCCCCATCTCTCTGTCTCTCTCCCTCTCCATCTCCCCATCTCTCTGTCTCTCTCGCTCTCTTTCTCGCCCCCACCTCTCTCTTCCCCATCTCTCTCGCTCTCCCATTTCTCTCTCTCTCTCTGTCTCCCTCCCTCTACAGGGTGTGTTTGTGTGTTTCAGCCAAATCAGTCAGTGGAAACCGTAAGAGACCATTTTGTAGAGAGAGAGAGTTTATCCCATGTTTTGACCAGAGGGGTTTTCTGTAATGATGATTCTGCCACTTAGAAATTCAATTAAAATTCTAATAGTTTAATGACAGCTCTCTATCTCTTCTGTGGATCTCACTATCTGATTCAGTGCTAGTCCAACTCCAGCACACACACACACACACACACACACACACACACACACACACACACACACACACACACACACACACACACACACACACCAAACTCTCCAGTTAATGCATGACCAATCCACAGTGATGTGCTGCTGCTGTTTTATCCCCCTCTATCCTTCCCTCCCTCCTTTGTCCCTCCATCTCTCCTTTCCTCCCTCCTCCATCCCTCCTTTCCTCCATCCCTCCTTCCCTCTATCCTTCTCTACTTTGTCCCTCCATCTCTCCTTCCCTCCCTCCTCCATCCCTTCTTCCCTCCTTTGTCCCTCCATCTCTCTTTCCCTCCCTCCTTTCCTCCCTCCCTCCTCCATCCCTCCTTCCCTCTATCCCTCCCTCCTTTCCTCCATCCCTCCTTCCCTCTATCCCTCCCTCCTTTCCTCCATCCCTCCTTCCCTCTTCCTTCCCTCTATCCCTCCCTCCCTCCCTCCATCCCTCCTTCCTCAATGGAGGACAGGATCATTCCTCTCCTATGTCAGGATGTGTTTAAAGAGCCTGGCTAGTTTGACTGACCTATTTTTTCAGACTTTCTTCACACTGGTGAATATTTCATGTCAGACATGATTCGCTGCGGTGCGGTCGGGGTCGGTCGCTCCGTGTGGTAAGGATACCTAGCTCTCTTTAAGGACAGGCAGATTGGGATCAGGGCAGACTAATATCCTCTTCTCTTTGCACCTCTCCTCTCCTCCCCTCTCCTCTCCTCTCCTCTCCTCTCCTCTCCTCTCCTCTCCTCTCCTCTCCTCTCCTCTCCTCTCCTCTCCTCTCCTCTCCTCCCCTCTCCTCTCCTCTCCTCCCCTCCCCTCTCCTCTCCTCTCCTCCCCTCCCCTCCCCTCTCCTCTCCTCTCCTCCCCTCTCCTCCCCTCTCCTCTCCAACAGAGAGAGGTCCTCAGAAGGTTCTGGTCTATTTGTGGCCTCTGAATGAACACTGTAAAACAATATGGTGATGGTTTGCATCCCACAGCCACAGTCAGAGAAGGACCCCCGAGGACAGGAGAGTCAAACTCATTCCATGGAGGGCTGAGTGTCTGCAGGTTTTTGGTTTTTCCTTTCAATTAAGATATACACAATTAGGTGAGGGGAGTTTTTTTACTAGTTAGTGACCTTAATTCATAAATCAAGTACAAGGGAGGAGTGAAAACCCACATTCCCTCTGTGGAATGAGTTTGATACAGTGCCTTGCGAAAGTATTCGGCCCCCTTGAACTTTGCGACCTTTTGCCACATTTCAGGCTTCAAACATAAAGATATAAAACTGTATTTTTTTGTGAAAAATCATCAACAAGTGGGACACAATCATGAAGTGGAACGACATTTATTGGATATTTCAAACTTTTTGAACAAATCAAAAACTGAAAAATTGAGCGCCACCTTTTGCTGCGATTACAGCTGTAAGTCGCTTGGGGTATGTCTCTATCAGTTTTGCACATCGAGAGACTGAATTTTTTCCCCATTCCTCCTTGCAAAACAGCTCGAGCTCAGTGAGGTTGGATGGAGAGCATTTGTGAACAGCAGTTTTCAGTTCTTTCCACAGATTCTCGATTGGATTCAGGTCTGGACTTTGACTTGGCCATTCTAACACCTGGATATGTTTATTTTTGAACCATTCCATTGTAGATTTTGCTTTATGTTTTGGATCATTGTCTTGTTGGAAGACAAATCTCCATCCCAGTCTCAGGTCTTTTGCAGACTCCATCAGGTTTTCTTCCAGAATGGTCCTGTATTTGGCTCCATCCATCTTCCCATCAATTTTAACCATCTTCCCTGTCCCTGCTGAAGAAAAGCAGGCCCAAACCATGATGCTGCCACCACCATGTTTGACAGTGGGGATGGTGTGTTCAGCTGTGTTGCTTTTACGCCAAACATAACGTTTTGCATTGTTGCCAAAAAGTTCAATTTTGGTTTCATCTGACCAGAGCACCTTCTTCCACATGTTTGGTGTGTCTCCCAGGTGGCTTGTGGCAAACTTTAAACAACACTTTTTATGGATATCTTTAAGAAATGGCTTTCTTCTTGCCACTCTTCCATAAAGGCCAGATTTGTGCAATATACGACTGATTGTTGTCCTATGGACAGAGTCTCCCACCTCAGCTGTAGATCTCTGCAGTTCATCCAGAGTGATCATGGGCCTCTTGGCTGCATCTCTGATCAGTCTTCTCCTTGTATGAGCTGAAAGTTTAGAGGGACGGCCAGGTCTTGGTAGATTTGCAGTGTTCTGATACTCCTTCCATTTCAATATTATCGCTTGCACAGTGCTCCTTGGGATGTTTAAAGCTTGGGAAACCTTTTTGTATCCAAATCCGGCTTTAAACTTCTTCACAACAGTATCTCGGACCTGCCTGGTGTGTTCCTTGTTCTTCATGATGCTCTCTGCGCTTTTAACGGACCTCTGAGACTATCACAGTGCAGGTGCATTTATACGGAGACTTGATTACACACAGGTGGATTGTATTTATCATCATTAGTCATTTAGGTCAACATTGGATCATTCAGAGATCCTCACTGAACTTCTGGAGAGAGTTTGCTGCACTGAAAAGTAAAGGGGCTGAATAATTTTGCACGCCCAATTTTTCAGTTTTTGATTTGTTAAAAAAGTTTGAAATATCCAATAAATGTCGTTTCACTTCATGATTGTGTCCCACTTGTTGTTGATTCTTCACAAAAAAATACAGTTTTATATCTTTATGTTTGAAGCCTGAAATGTGGCAAAAGGTCGCAAAGTTCAAGGGGGCCGAATACTTTCGCAAGGCCCTGTATAATGTTCCTGCTGACATTAATGGAGTCAGGGACTATGGAGACGTAGAGACATACACACACACACACACACACATGAACATACACACACACACACACACACACACACACACACACACACACACACACACACACACACACACACACACACACACACACACATGGATGTGTGCAAAACTACAGGCAATTTAAGACGCAATGTATGGATAATCTTTAATACCTTTCCTGTAGTCAGATGACCAAATCGCCCTCTAGTGGCCTCATGGGGGGAATGTTATTCATACTTTCATAATTAATACACTTTTTTTCATGTCAAATGTATATAAAGTGTAATGTTGGGATGCAAAATCAAAATGTAAGACATTTTCAACTCTATATCTGACATGATAGAGGTGTCTTCTTTTGTTAAGCCCATAACCATGTGTGTGAGGTGTCTTCTGTTGTTAAACCCATAACCATGTGTGTGAGGTGGATACTGTTGTTAAGCCCATAACCATGTGTGTGAGGTGTCTTCTGTTGTTAAACCCATAACCATGTGTGTGAGGTGGATACTGTTGTTAAACCCATAACCATGTGTGTGAGGTGGATACTGTTGTTAAACCCATAACCATGTGTGTGAGGTGGATACTGTTGTTAAACCCATAACCATGTGTGTGAGGTGGATACTGTTGTTAAACCCATAACCATGTGTGTGAGGTGGATACTGTTGTTAAACCCATAACCATGTGTGTGAGGTGGATACTGTTGTTAAACCCATAACCATGTGTGTGAGGTGGATACTGTTGTTAAACCCATAACCATGTGTGTGAGGTGGATACTGTTGTTAAACCCATAACCATGTGTGTGAGGTGGATACTGTTGTTACAAAGTAGATTAGTTTAAGACGACCAAGAAAGAGTCTGTGTGACCCTGGTTTAGCCCACTGCAGTGAAAGGTGAATCCCTGTAAGAAGTGACCAGTCAGAACCTCTAATAACTAAACTGAGTGATGAGAAACATGTCCAGGCCTCTAATCCAGGCAGTCACATGCTGCTACACATTCCTTCCTTTAAATAAGTCCCACTGAGGTGTGAAAGGGCCTAGCCTAGTGGTTAGAGCGTTGGACTAGCAGCTGAAAGGTTGCAAGTTCAACTCCCCGAGCTGACTAGGTACAAATCTGTCGTTCTGCCCCTGAACAGGCAGTTAACCCACTGTTCCTAGACCAGTTAACCCACTGTTCCTAGACTGTCATTGAAAATAAGAATCTCAGTGAGCTTCTTTCATGGCTCTTCAGAGTCATTTTGAGTCCATCGTCTAAATGGTTTTGTTCATGTTACTGTCTGTAGTTCTTTAAAGTGGAACCACAATACACATGTTAGTGTCTGTAGTTCTTTAAAGTGGGAACCACTACACATGTTAGTGTCTGTAGTTCTTTAAAGTGGAACCACAATACACATGTTACTGTCTGTAGTTCTTTAAAGTGGAACCACTACACATGTTAGTGTCTGTAGTTCTTTAAAGTGGAACCACAATACACATGTTACTGTCTGTAGTTCTTTAAAGTGGGGACCACTACACATGTTACTGTCTGTAGTTCTTTAAAGTGGAACCACTACACACGTTAGTGTCTGTAGTTCTTTAAAGTGGAACCACAATACACATGTTACTGTCTGTAGTTCTTTAAAGTGGGGACCACTACACATGTTACTGTCTGTAGTTCTTTAAAGTGGAACCACAATACACATGTTAGTGTCTGTAGTTCTTTAAAGTGGAACCACTACACATGTTACTGTCTGTAGTTCTTTAAAGTGGAACCACAATACACATGTTAGTGTCTGTAGTTCTTTAAAGTGGAACCACTATACATGTTACTGTCTGTAGTTCTTGGTACCAACCAACTACATGAAGACCTCAGTGGTCTCTCCCCCTCCCCCTCTTGTAACCATTCTCCCTGCCTAGTGTCCTTGTCTACTACTGGTCCACTCCCTCTCTCCCCCTCCCCCTCCCCCTCTTGTAACCATTCTCCCTACCTAGTGTCCTTGCCTGCCACTGGTCCACTCCCTCTCTGACCATACAGTCGGACCACTACACAAACACAGTCCATCTAACCAGCATGACTCCCTCAGCCCCGGTTCTGGAAATAACCATGTCTTCTGATAGGCTGAGAGCAGTGACCGTGGTTCACTCCTCAACTGACCATACGGTCCGACCATAACACAACCACGTGGTCCTCTTTATAACCAGGCTGACTCCCTGGCTGTGTCTTCTGATTGGCTGAGAGCAGTGACCGTGGTTCACTCCTCAACTGACCATACGGTCTGACCATAACACAACCACGTGGTCCTCTTTATAACCAGGCTGACTCCCTGGCTGTGTCTTCTGATTGGCTGAGAGCAGTGACCGTGGTTCACTCCTCAACTGACCATACGGTCTGACCATAACACAACCACGTGGTCCTCTTTATAACCAGGCTGACTCCCTGGCTGTGTCTTCTGATTGGCTGAGAGCAGTGACCGTGGTTCACTCCTCAACTGACCATACGGTCTGACCATAACACAACCACGTGGTCCTCTTTATAACCAGGCTGACTCGCTGGCTGTGTCTTCTGATTGGCTGAGAGCAGTGACTGTGAGAACACTGTGACTACAGCTGAAACATGAATGAAACATAACCCCCTCCAACGTTAGGCTACTCCTCTCTGAGGGCATCCCAAATGGCACACTGTTCCCTTTGACCAGGGTCCTATGGGATACCCTATGGGCCCTGGTAAAAAGTAGTGCACTATAAAGGGAATAGTGTGCCATTTTGGATCCAGCCTCTGGTTAATGCATACGGACAGGGTACAGTTAGTGTGGGAAATGGCCCTCTTTATCTGGTGTAAACCAGTCTGACTGAGAAGAGGGGATCTCCTGGGCAGGGAAGGTAGACACCCACAACACTTCAGATGTTTCTTCAGGTTTCATCATGATGTCCTGAGTTCTTGTTGTTTTTCACTCACATCGCTGGAACAACTGTACATGCTTTCCTCCTGTAGATCTTTAAGTGTCTTCTCCTCCTTTCTCCTCTCCTCCTTTCTCCTCCTTTCTCCTCCTTTCTCCTCCTTTCTCCTCTCCTCCTTTCTCCTCCTTTCTTCTCTCCTCTCCTCCTTTCTCCTCTCCTGTCCTCCATCCTCCTCTCCTCTCCTTTCCCCCATCCTCCTCCTCTCTCCTCTTCCCCATCCTCCTCTTCCCCATCCTCCTCTCCTCCAGCCTCCTCTCCCCATCCTCCTCTCCTCTCCCCATCCTCCTCTCCCCCATCCTCCCCTCCTCTCCTCCAGCCTCCTCTTCCCCATCCTCCTCTCCCCCATCCTCCCCTCCTCTCCTCCAGCCTCCTCTCCCCCATCCTCCTCTCCTCTCCCCATCCTCCTCTCCCCCATCCTCCCCTCCTCTCCTCCAGCCTCCTCTTCCCCATCCTCCTCTCCCCCATCCTCTCCTCTCCTCCAGCCTCCTCTCCATCCTCCTCTTCACAGAATCTAGCCAGTCACCATGATTGGCCAGGAGATAACCCAGCCAGCTGTTTGTAACAGATTGATCGTCTCTATTTCCTGTCCTTATCTGACCACAGTGTCTACCATAACTACTGTACACAGCTGCTGCTGGACCTCTCACTAAACCAACATTTATTACTGACTGACTTTTCTAGTCCCTTCTTCTATTTATTTTGTGGGGGTGGTGTGGTGGGTTGGGTTGGGGTTGTGGGTGAGGTTGTGAGTGGAGGTGAGGGTGGGGGTGGGGTTGTGGTTGGTGGGGTGGGGGTTGTAGGTGGGGTTGTAGTTGTTGGTGTGTTTGTAGATGGGGTTGTGGGTGGGAATGTAGTTGTTGGTGGGGTTGCTGTTGTGGGTGGGGTTGGGGTTGGGGTTGTAGTTGTGGGTGGGGTTGTAGTTGTTGGTGGGGTTGCTGTTGTGGGTGGGGTTGGGGTTGTAGTTGTTGTTGGGGTTGTAGTTGTGGGTGGGGTTGTAGTTGTTGGTGGGGTTGCTGTTGTGGGTGGGGTTGGGGTTGTGGGTGGGGTTGCTGTTGTGGGTGGGGTTGGGGTTGTAGTTGTTGTTGGGGTTGTAGTTGTGGGTGGGGTTGTAGTTGTTGGTGGGGTTGCTGTTGTGGGTGGGGTTGGGGTTGTGGGTGGGGTTGGGGTTGTAGTTGTTGTTGGGGTTGTAGTTGTGGGTGGGGTTGTAGTTGTTGGTGGGGTTGCTGTTGTGGGTGGGGTTGGGGTTGTGGGTGGGGTTGTGGCTGTTGGTGGGGTTGTAGATGTTGCCTTGCCTGTATGTTGTTAGTGGGGTTGGTTGAGATGATGGCAGATTGATTTTGATAACATGCCAACAATGCTCTTTAGTCAACGATGTGTGTCAGTGAGATGCGGGTCAGCGTCTCTATCTGACCCCCCCTTTCTCTCTCTCTCCCCCTCTTTCTCTCTCTCTCCCCCCCTTTCTCTCTCTCTCCCCCTCTTTCTCTCTCTCTCCCCATTTTCTCTCTCTCTCCCCCTCTTTCTCTCTCTCTCCCCCTCTTTCTCTCTCTCTCCCCCTCTTTCTCTCTCTCTCCCCCTCTTTCCCCCCCCCTTTCTCTCTCTCTCTCTCTCTCTCTCTCTCTCTCTCCCCCCTCTCTCCCCCTCACCCTCTTTCTCTCCCCCTCTTTCTCTCTCCCCCTCCCCCTCATTCGCTCTCTCCCTCCCCGTCTTTCTCTGTCTCCCCCTCTCTCCCTCCCCCTCTCTCTCTCTCTCCCCCCTCTCTCCCTTTCTCTCTCTCTTGCTGTTCCCTCTCTCCCCTCTCTCTCCCCCCCTTTCTCTCTCTCTTGCTGTTCCCTCTCTCCCCTCTCTCTCCCCCCTCTCTCCCCCCTCGCTCCATTTCCCTCCGACAACTTGCTGTTTGCTCCCTCTTGTTTATACCACCTGATATCCCCTCCTCTCTGTCCTCTCTCTCCTTC
>NC_048582.1:8343041-8345541 GCF_013265735.2 Oncorhynchus mykiss | reverse complement strand
GGCTCCATCCATCTTCCCATCAATTTTAACCATCTTCCCTGTCCCTGCTGAAGAAAAGCAGGCCCAAACCATGATGCTGCCACCACCATGTTTGACAGTGGGGATGGTGTGTTCAGGGTGATGAGCTGTGTTGCTTTTACGCCAAACATAACGTTTTGCATTGTTGCCAAAAAGTTCAATTTTGGTTTCATCTGACCAGAGCACCTTCTTCCACATGTTTGGTGTGTCTCCCAGGTGGCTTGTGGCAAACTTTAAACAACACTTTTTATGGATATCTTTAAGAAATGGCTTTCTTCTTGCCACTCTTCCATAAAGGCCAGATTTGTGCAATATACGACTGATTGTTGTCCTATGGACAGAGTCTCCCACCTCAGCTGTAGATCTCTGCAGTTCATCCAGAGTGATCATGGGCCTCTTGGCTGCATCTCTGATCAGTCTTCTCCTTGTATGAGCTGAAAGTTTAGAGGGACGGCCAGGTCTTGGTAGATTTGCAGTGGTCTGATACTCCTTCCATTTCAATATTATCGCTTGCACAGTACTTCTTGGGATGTTTAAAGCTTGGGAAATCTTTTTGTATCCAAATCCGGCTTTAAACTTCTTCACAACAGTATCTCGGACCTGCCTGGTGTGTTCCTTGTTCTTCATGATGCTCTCTGTGCTTTTAACGGACCTCTGAGACTATCACAGTGCAGGTGCATTTATACGGAGACTTGATTACACACAGGTGGATTGTATTTATCATCATTAGTCATTTAGGTCAACATTGGATCATTCAGAGATCCTCACTGAACTTCTGGAGAGAGTTTGCTGCACTGAAAGTAAAGGGGCTGAATAATTTTGCACGCCCAATTTTTCAGTTTTTGATTTGTTAAAAAAGTTTGAAATATCCAATAAATGTCGTTCCACTTCATGATTGTGTCCCACTTGTTGTTGATTCTTCACAAAGAAATACAGTTTTATATCTTTATGTTTGAAGCCTGAAATGTGGCAAAAGGTCGCAAAGTTCAAGGGGGCCGAATACTTTCGCAAGGCACTGTACCATAACTCCTCCACTTATCTTCACACTTCATTTCTGATCCGTTGAGAATGTCTTTGTATTTTCTCTTCCCAAGCTCCTCTCCTGCAACAAGCTCCTGCAACAAGCTCCTGCAACAAGCTCCTGCAACTGTCTCTCACTCCTGTGAGAGAGTCAGTCAGTCAGTTCAAACCTTGTCGAACTCTAACCAGAAGGCCAACTCCTTTTGCCCTGCCTAGCAACTCACTGCAAGTAGGTTGTTCTCTCCTCTACCTGGGGGAAGCTTTGATCCCACATCAGGCTTAGAAGACCTTCACATGTCCCAAATGGCACCCTAGTCTCTATATGGTGAATTATTTTTGACCAGGGTCCATAGGGATCATAGGGCTCTGGTCAAAAGAAGTGCACTATATAGGGAATATGGTGTCATTTGGGACAAAATCCATTCTCCTTCACAGGTTGTAATTTTAAGGAGTTCAAGAACAAACATGTAGCAATACTGCCACCTACAGGACAACCCTTGCACGTCCCTTCATGTATCATTGGCTAGTTGCATACAGCCTGTCTTCCATATGGGACCACATGTCAAATTCAATGAACATGATTACTGCCCTGCCATGAATGTGACTATTTTAATGTACTGTACCTGTGCTGCCTTGTACTGTAACATCTGACTATTGGCTACAGTGGCCTAAGGCAGTTCCAGACCATTCATTCTGCTCCAGTCATGAGTATCCGACTGTAGTTTGAGCTGTGTTTGTGTAAACAGATCATGTTGTGGTGTTGTTAATGCTGGGAGGAAACTCTCACGCTACAGGGACTCACAGCTGTGGCCCTCCCTCCCTCCCTCCCTGAGCTCCTACTGCTGTCCCTCCCTCCCTCCCTCCCTCCCTCCCTCCCTCCCTCCCTCCCTCCCTCCCTCCCTCCCTCCCTCCCTCCCTCCCTCCCTACTGCTGCTGTCCCTCCCTCCCTCCCTCCCTCCCTCCCTCCCTCCCTCCCTCCCTCCCTCCCTCCCTCCCTACTGATGCTGTCCCTCCCTCCTGCTGCTGTCCCTCCCTCCCTCCCTCCCTCCCTCCCTCCCTCCCTCCCTCCCTCCCTCCCTCCCTCCCTCCCTCCCTACTGCTGCTGTCCCTCCCTCCCTCCCTCCCTCCCTCCCTCCCTCCCTCCCTCCCTCCCTCCCTCCCTCCCTCCCTCCCTCCCTACTGATGCTGTCCCTCCCTCCTGCTGCTGTCCCTCCCTCCCTCCCTCCCTCCCTCCCTCCCTCCCTCCCTCCCTCCCTCCCTCCCTACTGCTGATGTCCCTCCCTCCCTCCCTCCCTCCCTCCCTCCCTCCCTCCCTCCCTCCCTCCCTCCCTCCCTCCCTCCCTCCCTCCCTCCCTCCCTACTGCTGCTGTCCCTCCCTCCCTCCTCCCTCCCTCCCTACTGCTGCTGTCCCTCCCTCCCTCCCTCGCACCCTCCCTACTGCTGATGTCCCTCCCTCCATCCC